>NC_044995.1:29728856-29901972 GCF_008728515.1 Papio anubis
TTCTAGCCTTGATCTTTCACTCCTAAGATGCTTGTTTACACTTATAGATTTGGCCATCGGATTCTATTTACTCTCAGAACCTCTCACAGAATGTAGAACATGTAGCAGGTCACCAAACTAGATATGAAGAGCTCAAAAAGCCACACTCTCAAAGGAAGACTTCAAGATGTCTGTGTTGACATTTCACAATGCAGAAAATGCCTCCAGTTAGTTTTCTGTACATTTTCAATCCAAAGTCTTGGCCTGTCTTGTAAATCCCAGGCAGAGGACAGAACTTATGTGCAGATTCTGGGTGGGATTAACCTCACTCTGCATTTTTGGGTGTTACAGCAAGTAAAGTACAATTGAAAGAGAGGTCCCCTCACAGAAGCTGCTCTTCTAGATAATAGTTTACAGAAATGGAAAAACAGATGACAGAACATGAATATAAGTAGACAGTTTATTTGGACCAAGCTTGAGGATTTTAACCTGGGAACAAAGATTCTAGTTGTCTGAAATCTATACAGGTACAAGTGAATTTGTGGCTGGGGTGATGGCTTACACCTGTAATCCCAGCACTTTGGGAGGCTGAGGCAGGTGGATCACTTGAGGTCACAAGTTCATAACCAGCCTGGTCAATGTGGTGAAATTCTGGTAATTCTAGACAGTGTTTGTGAAATAATAAAATAAAAACTTTCTCTAGCCCCAGAGAAACTCCACAATGATAGAACAGAAAGTATACTGTTTTATTACAAAATTAAACCAGAATAGGACATGCATCACAGTGAACCTGCTTAAGAGATTGGAAAGACAGAGAGAGAATCACCATAACTAATCCAAAAGTAGAAGAATTTATAGCACGATGTCATATACAGTTCATCCTAAATTCACTGGTAATTAGGGAGGCCATCCATGTATGCTAATTGGTTATGCAATGACAAAATAAAATTTTTACCTTTTCACGACAGGAGGTAATTTTGCAACTTGAAGCCAGGACCCTGCTGATAAGACAGGCTCTCACTCTCCTACTGAAATTGTTGAATAGGGTGTTATGGTTTTGGCTATATGCATTTTAAAGCAATGGCTCTTTACTCCCCGAGGACTGGGTTCAAGCACACTGCTTGGGTTCTCCTGATGGCCAGGGTCCTCTCTTTAAGCCTACAAACTTCCACTGAGACACAGTCCACAACACACAGCTCAAAGCTGCTAGCTCACATCTTACATGAACCCCAATGCCACAGCAGCATTCTAGTGTCACATCAGAGAGTGAAGCTCGGGCTGCAGGGAGAAGAGCCTGCAAAGCTCCTTCAAAATTTACTCTCAGAAGAACTGCACCTTCACAGTAATGGGAATGGGAGCAGTATTTCAGCCTCAGTTTCTATTTATAATGGTGACATAAAAAAAAAAATACTGCTAGATTTCCAGCATGAATCCAGATAGAGATAGCTCCAAGAATTCTCCGTGTGACAACCCATCTCATTCATAGAGACCATGGGATACTAACAGGGCTTCTGAAACAGGCACCCAAAGCACTGGAGAGAAAAACAGCTCTCAATCTGAGCAAGATTATATTGAAAGAAAAAATAAGTTAAAAGCATCTTCAAGAAAAAACTCAGATTAGATGTAAGACTAACAAACTTGGTCAGAAGATAATCCCCCAAAAGGAATTTTTCTCAAAACACTCAGAATGCACAACTACTCTCAGCATGTCAGCATGAGAAACATGAGCATTATGAAAGAAAAGGCATGCTCTCAGCAGAATTTTACAAGCGTTCTTTTTCATGTCTTCTGCCCTCCCATCTCCTAACCAGTGAATTGGGGATCTACACTGGAATACATCTGACAATTTTCACCAGCACTTTTTCATGAAAAACTGGAATCTGACTTTGTTATACAGTGGAATATATTTGAGCTTGCAACATAGCTAACTGAAGAGTTATTATGGTTTTGGGTCGTCACATCACCCATCATGTTTGTTTGTCCTGTAATAGCAGCATTCGAATTCAGTGAAATGAAAGACACAAACCATGTTTACCTATAATTATCCCTATTGGATAAATTAATAAGCATGTCAAACTAATATCTACTATAACAATTTTGTAGTGAATTTTCTTTGGATATTAGCTATAAATATCTAAGTATAATAATTTTAAAGTACTTGTCATAATGTATGTAGAACTTTAAAAATATCTATAACCATAATTCAGTTAAAACACTTTATAGTTCAAGAGTATAAATAACAATATTAAAATGACTAATTAAGGGATTTATTCAAATATTGTGGCCTTCTATTCATACTATTGTACAAAATGTTATCTAATTTATGTGAATGCAAGTTGTCTACAAACACTACACCTAATTATACTAATTGTACTGAAGTAACAGAAACCAAGGTACACCTACAGATTCCACTATTTAGTGAATAAACTGAACTGTTCTTGCCTTTGCAGTGTAAGTATTTCAGTCTGCAAATATGAGATAATTACCTTGGATAATCAGTTTTCTGTCAAAAAAATTTACTGAGTATCCTTTTAATTCTTTATCATTCTGTGTTGCAAAATTTAATCTTATCTTTGTGCTCAACTTTTGTGTGCTCTTAAAGTAAGCTTTAAACAGCCAGGTGTGGTGGCTAATGCTTGTAATCCCAGCACTTTGGGAGGCCAAGGCGGGTGGATCACCTAAGGTCAGGAGTTCGGGACTAGCCTGGCCAGCATGGCAAAACCCCATCTCCACTAAAAATACAAAAAAGTAGTCGGGGGTGGTGGCAGGAGCCTCTAATCCCAGCTACTTGAATGGCTGAGGCAGGAAAATCACTTGAACTGAGAGGTGGAGGTTGCAGGGAGCTGAGATCGTGCCATTTTATTTCAGCCTCGGTGACAAAAGTGAAACTCTGTCTTAAAAAAAAAGCTTTAAACAAATTTGTGTCTATTTTAAAAGACTAAAAAACAAACAAACAAAAAACCAACCAAACAAAAAAACCTTTGCCAAAGCAAAAACAAAGCAATGGTTCTGAGGTCCTAGATGAAGACAATTCTGAGTCAGAAGGAATAACAAAAGGTTTACATAGCTGTTACTATGATTTACATATATTTCCAAAAAGCAGAGAAAACTATCTACGTGTAATCTAAATGTTTTTTTTTAAAAAAAGAAGGATGAATGAAATATCCTCCTTTACTTTCAGGTAAGACAATAAAGCCTCTTATCTTTAATTTATAATTTTTTCTACAACAGCCAAGTCTCTGGACATGTTCTTGAACACTTGACATCTGAATTTCAGTAGACACTGGATGCAGACATCTAAGATGTAGCCTTGGGCATACTGTGTGCACTTGAAAGAATGTTTATGAAAAAAAAGCAGACAGAAAAAATGCTATTAAAAATCCATGCATGCAAATGAATAAAATGAGTTCTGCTGGGCATGGCAGCTCATGCCTGTAATCCTAGCACTTTGAGAGGCTGAGGCAGGTGGATCACGAGGTCAGGAGTTCAAGACCAGCCTGACCAACATGGTGAAACCTGGTCTCTATTAAAAATACAAAAATTAGCCGGGCGTGGTGGCACGCTCCTGTCATCCCAGCTGCCCAGGAGGCTGAAGCAGCAGGAGAATCTCTTGAACTCAGGAGGCAGAGGTTGCAGTGAGCTGAGATCGCGCCACGACACTCTAGCCTGGGTGACAGAGTGAGATTCCATCACAAACACACACAAAAAAGTTCTTAGAGAACGATGAAGAGACTTAGATTCTGACTCCTATGACACCCCACATACACTATTAGACAGATCATCGAGGCAGAAAATTAACAGAGATATCAGAACTAAACCCTTGACCAAATAGTCCTAATAGACATCTACAACATTCTCCATCTGAAATCAACACAGTATACATTCTTCTCACCACCACGTGTCAAATACTCTAAAACTGACCACACAATCAGAAATAAAACAATTATCAGCAAATTTAATAATCCCCATATCATACCAAACATATTCTTAGGCCACAGCTTGATAACTATGTAATTCAACACCAAGAAAATGACTTGAAATTATACAATTACATGGAAATTAAAGAATCTGCATGTGAATGACTTTTGAATAAATAATGAAATTAAGGTAGAAATTAAGAAGTTTTTTGAAACAAATGGGAACGAAGATACAACATACTAGAATCTGCAACACAGCTAAGACAGTGGTAAGAGGGAAATCTATAGCACTTTTTGATGCTCACATCAGAAAGTTAGAAAGACGTCTATATAACGACCTAACATCATAAATAAAAGAATGAAAGAAACAAGAGAAAACCAACTCCTAAGCTAGCAGAAGACAAGAAGATCTGAACTGAAGGAGATTTAGACATGAAAAGTCATACAAATAAGAAATCTATTGAGTTAAATCTTTTGAAAAAGTTAATAAGATAAACCACTAAGCCCGGCGCGGTGGCTCAAGCCTGTAATCCCAGCACTTTGGGAGGCCGAGGCGGGTGGATCACGAGGTCAGGAGATCGAGACTATCCTGGCTAACATGGTGAAACCCCGTCTCTACTAAAAATACAAAAAACTAGCCGGGCGTGGTGGCGGGCGCCTGTAGTCTCAGCTACTTGGGAGGCTGAGGCGGGAGAATGGCGTGAACCCGGGAGGCGGAGCTTGCAGTGAGCCGAGATCACGCCACTGCACTCCAGCCTGGGAGACACAGCGAGACTCCGTCTCAAAAAAAAAAAAAAAAAAAAAAAAAAACATAAACCACTAATAAGATTACTGAAAAAATAAGATCCAAATAAACACAATTAGAAACGACAAAAGGGACATTACCACTGACCCCACAAAAATATGAATAAATATTGAAGTCTACTATAAACATCTCTATGCAAACTAGAAAATCTTAAAAAAAAAAAAAAAAGGATAAATTTCTGGAAAAATCCATCTTCCCATAACTGAACAAAAACAACAAAATGAATCAGCAAATAGACCAATAACAAGCTC
This sequence comes from Papio anubis, assembly GCF_008728515.1. Taxonomy (NCBI): domain Eukaryota; kingdom Metazoa; phylum Chordata; class Mammalia; order Primates; family Cercopithecidae; genus Papio; species Papio anubis. The sequence continues at coordinate 29,733,809 of NC_044995.1, forward strand.
CAAAATTGAAATAGTAGTAAACAGACTACCAACCAAAAGAAAGCCCAGGACTGGCCGAGTATGCTGGCTCATGCCTGTAATCCCAGCACTTTGGGAAGCAGAGGTGGTAGGATCACCTGAGGTTAGGAGTTCGAGACCAGCCTGGCCAATGTTGTGAAATACTGTCTCTATTACAAATACAAAAATTAGCCGGGCATGGTGGCACTGGCCTGTAGTCCTGGCTACTCGGGAGGTTGAGGCAGGAGAACTGCTTGAACCTGGGAGGCAGAGGCTGCAGTGAGCCGAAATCCCACCACTGCATTTCAGCCTGGGCAACAGAGCGAGACTCCATCTGGGAAAAAAAGAAAGGAAGAAAATCCAGGACCAGACAGATTCGCAGCTGAATTCTAACTAATGTACAAAGAAAAACCAGTATTATATCTTATAAAACTATTTTTAAAAATTGAGAAGGGACACCTCCCCAACTCATTATATAAAAACAGCATCATTCTATGTATTTATTTATTTATTTATATTTTGAGATGGAGTCTCATTCTGTTGCCAGGCTGGAGTGCAGTGGCGCGATCTGGGCTCACTGCAACCTCCACCTCCAAGGTTCAAGCGATTCTACCGCCTCAGCCTCTCAAAGTGCTGGGATTACAGGCGTGCGCCACCACACCCAGCTATTTTTTGTTTTTTAGTAGAGACAGGGTTTCACCATGTTGGTCAAGATAGTCTCCATCTCTTGACCTCGTGATCCACCCACCTCAGCCTCCCAAAGTGCTGGGATTATATGCGTGAGTCACTGCTCCCAGCAACAGCATCATTCTAATACCAAAATCTGGCAGAGATAAAACAAAAAAAGAAAACTTCAGGCTAATATCCTTGATGAACATTGATGTAAAAATCTTCAACAAAATACTAGCAAACCAAATCCAGCAGCATATTAAAAAGCTAATTCACTATGATCAAGTAGATTGTATCCCTGGGATGCAAGGTTTGTTCAACAGACACAAATCAGTATGTGTGATTAATCAGATAAACAAACTACAGATAAAAACCACAAAATTATTTCAATAGATACAGAAAAAGTTTTCAATAAAAGTTAATATCCTTCACGTTTAAAACCCTCAACAAACTTGGCATTGAAGGTAAATAGTTCAAAATAATGAGTTATCTATGACAAACCCACAGCCAACATACTGAATGGACACAAGCTGGAAGCATTCCTTCTTGAAAACTGGCACAAGAGAAGAATGCGTCCTCTCACCCCTACTACTCAACATAAAATTGGAAGTCCTGGCCAGAGCATTCAGGCAAGAGAAAGAAATAAAATACATCCAAAGAGGAAGAGAGGAAATCAAACAATCTCTGTTTGCAGATGATTCTTTTTCTTTTTATAAAATTTAGCATTAAACTCAGAAATTAAGAAAACAGGATATAGAACAGATATTCACTGTCACAAATTTGCCCTGTAAAAATAACAACCGACGTTTTCATAAATCTTGTAACTCACCCATTATCTACAATATCTTCTTATAAAAGTTATGCATTTTCTCTTTTTTTTTTTTTTTTTTTTTGAGACAGTCTCGCTCTGTCGTCCAGGCTGGAGTGCAGTGGCGCGATCCTGGCTCACTGCAAGCTCCGCCTCCCGAGTTCACACCATTCTCCTGCCTCAGCCTCTGGAGTAGCTGGGACTGCAGGCGCCCGCCACTAAGTCCGGCTAATTTTTTTGTATTCTTAGTAGAGACGGGGTTTCACTGTGTTAGCCAGGATGCTCTCCATCTCCTGACCTCGTGATCTGCCCGCCTGGGCCTCCCAAAGTGCTGGGATTACAGGAGTGAGCCACTGCTCCCAGCAAAATGCATGCAGTTTCTACAGCCAAAACGGCATAGAGATTTTACCTATTCTTTTATTTGGCAGCATTCTAAAAGCTAAGTCTTGAAATCCTATTCGAAACCACCCAGCCCACCCCTCCCACAAGAAAAAAAAAAAACCTTACAGAAAAAGAGAAACATAAACGAGAATTTCAAACAACTGAAATGTATGATTAATTATTTTCGAAACTCACCTCTTTTGTGCCCTCTCAGGAGACACTGCAGTATGTCCCTGCTAAGTGCCCCAAGTGCATTTTACTTTGCAAGTTTTTTTTGCACCATCTCACTGGGGTCAGGTTGCTTTTGTTTTTTGTTTTTTTGTTTTTTTTGTCTTTTAGGATACTATTTTTTTCAGGAATCTCAGAGAATCCAAGGGGCAGAAATCATTTCTGTTTTTCCCTCAATACCAGCATAAGATTGGCTGACCTGAAATGTGTCTCTAAGAAAGGGAAGCTAGGTTGGGTGAAGACAATCTTAATGTCTCAAGTGGTTAGCTTTTCAAAGCAAGAGTACACCAGGAGATTCCTCTTAGCCCCAGGGCATCCATCTGCTCTCCTGAGAGACTGCACTTCATACCTCTTCTTGTCCTGTGAGAAAAAATGACCCAGAAGCTAATAATCATCAAACACTCTAGCAGACATAGCCATGGTGAGTACCCTGGTTTATTCACAGCCAGTACTGAAAACCAGGACCAGGAAAAAACTGAAGGGTGGCTGAGGATACATCAGCCCATCAAGATTAAAAAACAAAAACAAACAAACAAAAAATTGACTGCAAAACATTTTCATAAGGTCTCTGTGCAGGAACACAAAAGTGTTTGGGTGAAGGAGAAAGGACAAGATGGAGGAAGGTGAACAAGAAGGCATAATCCATGTTGCTTCCGGGTTCTTCCTCACCAACTTTCCCGCGCGTGGGAAAATTCAGCCCCCCAGGGGAAGATGCAGATCAACCGAGCATGCGCCAGGTGATGTCAATCCGAAGAGATCGAAACTTATCCGGCCACGCCTATGGAGATGCCCCTACCACACCCTTATCCCGCCCACTGCCCTCCCTCTTCCAGTACCAATGCATAAAAGTCCGCTGCCGGCAGGAGCCAGTGTGACTTCTTCGGCCCCCGCATTTGTGGACCGGAGAACATCACCCCAGAGCACCGGGGGGACTTCCCTGGCCCCCTACACCTGAGGACCAGAGAACTTCGCCCGAGAGTGTGTGCATATTTGCAAATAAAAGACTGCCACTTTCTTACGTACTTTGGCCTCATGTTTAATTACTTAGCTCTCCTAAATTAAGTTAAATTAAATTAAATTAAAACAAAAAGAAAAAGGCACAAAGATTTTTTTACAATACAGTGTCAGGGAATTATTTTTTGGTTTATTTTCTAGGGCAATATTTACAAACAGAAAGCAAATCTTTTTAAATGTCCCACCCAATGGTTTGTCAAAAAATAAAATATAGTATCAAAAGTCTACACTAAAGGATAAATAGTGAATAATGTGAATTAGAGAAGGAAAGTTGGCATTTGGGATAATCAGAAGAAACTGGAAATTTAGTATTTCACTGCAAGTCAGAATTAAGCTGGAGGGGTTGAGGGGTAGACGTCAGACTCCGTTTGAGAAACAAGAAAAAAAAATGCAGAAGATCTGTCCCCTGTCGAGTGTGAATATAGTTAAGTAACAGGCAATTCGAGGTATGTGGCTGCGATGCCTGGATTCCTACCTAAAAAAAAAAAAAATGTAACTCAAATGTATTTTTTTGTAAATTACTACATTGGGGAAAACAAAATTTAGGCGTAACAAACTATAAACTGCGTATTAAGCTTTGATTATATAATCAGAAAATGTGTACCCTATAGGTGCTAATTTAGAAACTATGTAACTGTACCTAACCGATTTTTGAATTTGGGTTTCTGCATAATGCATCTTCTAAAAGTCTTTCCTTCAAGCTCGTCCCATGGATAACAACTACACCCCAAAGCTGGGTGCTCTACAATTTTAGAATCACTCTTTAATTAAATTCGTTAATATTTTGGCCGTGACTCCCATAAATTTTTAACAGAAGGAAAGAGGAATTGAGAACGCCATGGACCAAAGCTCTTCCCATTCATGAACCCGCATCCCGAGTCAGGATTCTCCCCTGACGATCCTCCCTGGTACCTGCACAATCTGGGAGAGACGCGGCGCTGCGGGTGCAGAGCTGCCAAGAGAGGGCTTCAGGCCAGGGCGCACATTGCAGGAAGACAGGACGCCCGGGCCCAGCTGTCAGCGCAGCCGCCATCTTATGGCTGAAGGGGACTGAGGCCGAGCTGGGCAAGAACTCGGGCGCAGATTGTGAAGCTGACTGCGGTGAGGCCTGAGTCCCGCCACAGCCACTTCCCACTGGTTCAAACCAGCCCCGTTTCCTCTCTCGGGATGTCAGACCGGCACTCTCACCATGTCTAGGCTTCCAGGGGGCACTGGCCTCTTAGCTGTGGATCTCTCAACACCCGCAGTTCGCAGGGCTACAGAGGCTGGGCCTCTAGCAGCAGAGTACACAAAGCAGACGACAGACGAGGCCTGTAGCTTCTGCTGCAGGGAGAGACAAAGACCGCGCCAAATCCCGGAAGCCGCCCTGTCTGCTCCAGCTGCGTGCCTGATTGGACGGTCCCTATCCCTGATTGGATAACGTTTAAGGCCCCGCCCCCTCCGGCCCTGAGTGACAGAAGATGTGATGAGATGCTGGGCTGAATGAAGAGCAAGAGGGTAGGCTGCAGCCTTTCCAGGCAGAGCTTCCTCCCTGAACTGAGCCAGGCCCACCCCAGAGGGTATTGCCTTTAACCTTCCGTGTAAGATCATATGCATTTATAGATAGTATGCTATATGAATGTTCACAAATCAAAAGAATATAGACCGCACGCCGTGGCTCATGCCTGTAACCCCAGCACTTTGGGGGGCTGAGGCGGGTGGATCATCTGAGGTCAGGAATTTGAGACCAGCCTGGCCATCAAGTGAAACCCCATCTCTACTAAAAATAAAAATAAAAAACAGTAGCTGGGCGTGGTGGACTGTGCCTGTAATCCCAGCTACTCGGAGGCTGAGGCAGGAGAATCATTTGAACCCGGGAGGTGGAGGTTGCAATGAGCCGAGATCATGCCACTGCACTCCAGCCTGGTGACAGAGTGAGAGGGAGGGAGGGAAGGAAGGAAGGGAAGGAAGGAGGGAGGGAGGGAGGGAGGGAGGGAGGGAGGCGAGAGGAAGGAGGGAGATGAAAGAAAGAAAGAAAAGAAAAGAGAGAAAGAAAGAAGGAAAGGAAGGGAGGAAGGGAGAAAGAGAAAGAAAGAAAAGAAAGAAGGAAGGAAGGGAAGGAAGGAAGGAAGAAGGGAAGGAAGGAAGGAAGGAAGGTGGTGGCAGGAAGGAAGGAAGGCAGGAAGGAAGGAAGGAAGGAAGGGAAGGAAGGGAAGGACACACGGAAGGATGGGACCTTTCTTCCAGAGATCACTGAACAAAAGATGATGGGGCCACAGGGGAAGAAAACTCTGTGTCTTCAGATCTGTCCACAGTCTTGACCTCCAATGTTAGATATGAAGAAAACAGATTAAAGGCAAAATTATTTTGCTATTTTGATTTGGCCCTAAGTGTCAGGCTGTGGTTTTACATCTTCTCCTGTGTGGGGGGAACTGTGTAAGGACCAATCACATGCATACATGTCTATATGTATTGCAGCATTACTCAACATTATCTTCAACACATCTAACTTTAAATCAGGGGAAAATATTAGTATCTTTATGGAGCCCACTGTTAGAAGGTAACTAGTAACTAACCTGTCATTAAACCATGGCACGTATCTGCATTGGGTGCATGTATTAGTTAGCTATTGCAGCATAACCAGCCATCCAAAACTTATTAAGTCATAATTGAGATGGTCAGTCATTTAGGCTGGGCTCACTGGGGCTGTTCTTCTGGTCCCAGCTGAGTTCCTTCAGACATGTATCATCAGCTGCTTGTTGACTAGGCAGCTGTGCTTCTGGGGGTGATCTTCTGCTTCTGGGGATGAGCTTCTGCTTCTGGGGCTGTCAACAGAGGCACTTTGCTTCTCTCCCCTACTCCCCCATGTTATGTTATCCTCCAGCTGGCTAACATGTGCTTTGTTCGTGGAGATGGCAGCATTCTGAAAGAAAAACAGAAGTATTCAAGACCATTTGAGCCTAGCCCCCAAACTAGCACACGGTCATGTTCACAGATTTCTACTGTCCTGAGGAAATAAGGTCAGCCGTATCTAGGGTTTGGAAAACAGATTCCATGTCTCAATGGGAACAGCTGTAAAAGCACCTGGCAAAGTTTATAGGAGGGATGAAAAATTGCTACAATTTCTGCAATTAGTATCATTCTGCCTTTTTTGCATATGTGGTTTATACAACTCTTTCACATCAAGAAACTTGTCCAAAGACCCAAAAATACTAATTGGCTGGGCTGAACCTCAGGATAAATTCTGACTCCAAAGCTCACCCACCTCCACAGATCAAACTATATTACTAGAGTAACTGCTACAGACCCTTGAAATTCTGGAAAGTGACACTTCTGCAATAGAAGACAGTTTTTTTTTTTTTGTTTTTTTTTTTAAGATTTGTGCCCACATAGTACTGTTTATTATTGGAAATAATCCTGTCAAGAAATTGCAGAAGCACATGGTGGCTCACACCTGTAATTTTAGCACTTTGGGATGCTGAGATGGGAGAATAACTTGAGCTCAGCAGTTCAACTGCAGCCTGGGCGACATAGTAAGATCCTATCTTCATGAAAAAGAATCAGCCAAGCATGATGTTGCATGCCTGTAGTCCGAGGTACTCAGTGACTAGGGCAGGAGGATGGCTTGAGTATGGAAGGCAAAAGCTGCAGTAAGCCATAACTGATTACACCACTACACTCCAGCCTGGGTGACAGAGTGAGACCCCATCTCAAAAACATTGTAGAAACATTTTGAAAGGACATAGAATAATTTGGAAAAATAGCTGAGGGATGAGTTTCGAAAATCAAAGCCCAACAATAGATTATTCATTTTTGATTAGAGAATAAATCTGAAAACTTCTAAAAGAAAAACAACTTTAGACAAACTAAATTTAACAGAGTTTTATTGGGCAAAGAGGGATTTGCAAATTGAGTAGCCTGTGGATCCAAAGTAGACTCTGAAAGACTCCAGCATGGCCACATGATGGTGAAAGATTTATGGACAGAAGAAGCCACATGACATCAGAAAATGGAAATGAAATACAGGAACAGTTAGATTGATTACAGCTTGGGATTTTCCTTATTTAAACATGGTTTGAACATTTGACATCCTTTTGTTGGTCAAAACACAGTGGTTGGTACAAAAATGAGTACAGTCTATTTACACATTCAGTTAAGTTTCAGTTTACTATGTAAACAAAACAAAACAACAAAACATATTGACCAAACTTAAACATGAAAGGGGGTAGCTAATTTAGAGTATAATTAAACAACTTCTCCTTTTTTGATCATCTTCTCAATTTTGATAGACCAAAACTTTAGACATTGATAACACTGTGTCAAAATAAAAAATGCACCTGGTCTCAGATGCCACTGTGAAACAGCAGAACTGCGGGTTTTGTAAAGTGAAATCAAGAAATTCAGGTTATTATTTTATTATTATTTTTAAAGGTTTGAGCAGAGGGAAACTCCTTGTGTTGAAATCTGCTGTTTACAGGAGAAAAACAAAACCTGGCCTGTATTAGAATCTACCTATTTCCTTAAATTTTCAGTTTGATTATGTCACAGTTAGCATGAGTGACTCATTTTGGTTTTTTTTTTTTCTGTTTAGACCTAGTGCACAAACTCAGTCCAGAATGATGGCCTCTAATAATTTGGTTCAAAAAATTGTCAACAGTGCACAGTGTATCCAAAACTCAGGGCCTTAGTATCACTCTGTTTCCATTATTTAGGGTCTTTGTTCTTATATCATTCACAGGTTATGGTTTCGTCATAGTCACATATGTCTTCGAGTTTCTGTCATTCCAGTTAGGGAGTGACAATTTGATATTCTACAGGTGACTGCCTGCAAACTTTTGAGAGAATACAGTGCAGCAGAGAGACTACTATTTTGACTATCAGGAGGATAATAGCAAGTTTGAAACATGCTTTTTAGCCAGGGTCCTCATGAACTGTCAACATTAAATAGATCAAATAATTAGTTATAGTCTACTTATTTTAATCAAATAGCCTGTTCATTAATCCCCTGCAACTGCATCTCTGTAATACCCAATATATTTCTCCATGTGCAACTACAAGTATTAGCAAATGCAGACACTTCTCTGTTTATACAGTAAGTAATCCAAAGAAATTCTATCATTCAGCACAACTTTAGTAAAAAATGTAAAGTCTACTGTGTAACCATAGCCTTTACAGTGTAATCTGCTATAAAGCCCTAGGATAGGGGATAAATTTCTAACCATTGCCTCATTTATTCTAAACCATGGGGAAAAAAAAGACCTATCAAAGGATGCCCATTTAGAAAAGTAATGGCATCCTGGTAATGCTCTTTAACCTATTTTGAATAAGTTCTCTTTAACTTGTGAAACAGGTTAAGAGCAGTGGACGTACATTCTGGTTCTGATATTATGAGACAACAAATGTCCCATTAAAATTTCTCATCCACATTGGCTTTCCTTTTTTTTTTTTTTTCTATTTTTTGAGACAAAGTCTCATGCTGTAGCCCAGGCTGGAGTGTGGTGGTGTGATTTCAGCTCACTGCAACTTCTGCCTCCCAGGTTAAAGCAATTCTCATGCCTCAGCCTCCTGAATAGCTGGGATTACTGGAGTGCACCATCACACTAGCTAATTTTTGTATTTTTAGCAAAGACGGGTTTTCACTAGTTCATCAGGCTGGTCTCGAACTCCTGACCTCATGATCTGCCCGCCTCAGCCTCCCAAAGTGCTGGGGATTACAGGCGTGAGCCACCGTGCCTGGCCTGCCTTTCATTTTTTTACATATAAAAGATGTTATATTTTGCATATATGTTGGCTGCAAAATTCTCTACATATAAGTATAGCTAATGAGTGCACACAAAAGATGCTTTTTAAATTTCTATTGCTTGTCGAGCCATAAACAGACTTAACTTAGAGTATCATGGTAGCAGATGTGTCTTGATTTTTGATTTTATTAAAAAAAGCTATCTACATAAAGGTGTCCATCTGCTTTTTAGGAGAAACCTTTCTGGTTAGCTTTACTTTAAGATCTCCTATGGGTGTACAATTAAAGAGTTTAGAGGGGCCCTTCTAAGTTGTGAGATTATCAACCCAGTGCTCAAAGTCTTGAAGTCTTGCTTCAGTGTAGATGGCAGGCAGACTCAATCTCTGGGTTCTAGATAAAAAAGGGTTTTAGTGTCCTCAGTCAGTAGACTATTAAGGCTTTCATATGCTTTGTCATAATGCATTAAAGCCTTGTTGAATTTAGTAATATTAGACTTCAGTAGCAGAAGATACATGAGGTTCTCTTAGGTGCATAGGCCTTTCAATTACTATTTTTAAATGGTCAACATATTTTTTCCACTCTAAATGGATCTGATATGTCATCAATCTGCAATTACAAAAGCAATCCAGTCAATTTAGTTGGCTTTGCTCAATACTACTGTATCTATAATATCTTCTCTCTTTTTTTTTTTTTTTTTTTGAGACAGTCTTGTTCTGTCACCAGGCTGGCGTGCAGTGGCGCGATGTCGGCTCACTGAAACCTCTGCCTCCTGGGTTCCAGCAATTCTCCTGCCTCAGCCTCCCAAGTAGCTGGGACTAGAGGCATGCACCACCATGCCCGGCTAATTTTTTGTATTTTTTAGTAGAGACGGGGTTTCACCATGTTGGTCAGGCTGGTCTCGAACTCCCGACCTCAAGTGTTCCACCCACCTCGGCCTCCCAAAGTGCTGGGATTACAGCTGTGAGCCACCACGCCCAGACTATCTTGTTTAACAGTTTTAGAACTTGTCTAGAGAAATAAGTATCTTTATCATTGAAGATATTTTCAGAAATGTTCCATGAGAAAACAGGTATCCTAATATCCTTTAAGTTACTGTTATAACATCAACCCTCTTGAATGAGAAAACTTTTATACAGGAAAGCATGCATTAAAAATGGCAAAAAAAAAATATGCATAAATGTTTAAATGGCTCATCAGGTAACAGAAATGTGGGATTATATGTTTGACAAAAAAAAATTGGTATTAATCTGTTTTAGTAATTTAGAAGGGTTACCACACACAAACAGACACACACTTAATTTATATTTAATTTAGATTATTTTATCTCTTCTGTGGTGAGTAATGGAATGCAGAGCTGTTAATAATGGAAGCTTTAAGAAGTCAGGAATGAACAAGTGGCTGTTGGCTGTCTAGATTCTCCAAGAGTCCACATTTAACATTAAATCTGTCCTCTTAAATACCAGATGTGTTTCTCCAATTTAGGTGCATAGCACTGATGACTAAGGGGTTTTCATAGGTAATTTGACTTAGGCCACAGAGTTAATTCAAACGGCATATCTAAAAAATTTCAGTACTGGCTGATTTAACATATGTGGCAGAATATTTTTCTAATATTTAATTAATCTTTGTTTTGCTTGGGTTAGCAGTTTTATAAGACTCAATCTCTTCATTAGGATTCTCACAATCCTTACCCAGTCCAAACAATAAAATCCTAAACTGATCAGAAACCTATACTTGACTTTACTCATGTTTTCATAAACCTCCTTAAAGACACAATACTTTACAATTTCACAAGCTTTTGGAGTTTTGAGAAACTACATTAGAATTAGACCATTAACTATGGAAATGACTTAAAATGGTTATAAAGAGGCTGGGCACGGTGGCTCATGCCTGTAATCCCAGTATTTTGGGAGGCCAAGGTGGGTACATCACCCTAAGTCAGAAGTTCGAGACCATCCAGCCTGATCAACATGGTGAAACCTCTTCTCTATTAAAAATACAAAAATTAGCCAGGCATGGTGGTGCATGCCTGTAATGTCAGTTACTTGGGAGGCTAAGGCAGAAGAATCACTTGAACCTGGGAGGCAGAGGTTGCACTGAGCCAAGATCACACCATTGCACTCTAGACTGGGCAACAACAGTGAAACTCCATCTTAAAAAAAAAAAAAAAAGGTTATAAAGAAACAAATAAAAATAAATGGATTGTATCTTCAGCCTATAATTATTTATCCTAATAACCATAATTATGACAATTAGCATATAATCAGATATATTAGATTTTTAGAAATTTCATACATTGGCCAGGTGTGATGGCTCACGTCTATAATCCTAGCACTTTGGGAGGCCAAGGCGGGTGGATCACAAGGTCAAAATATCAAGACCATCCTGGCCAACATGGTGAAACACCACCTCTACTAAAAATACAAAAATTAGGCTGGGTGCAGTGGCTCACACCTGTAATCACAGGACTTGGGGAGCCCGAGGCAGGCTCAAGAGTTCAAAACCAGGTCAGGACAGGAGTTCATCAGCCTGACCAACATGGTGAAACCCCATCTCTACTACAAATACAAAAATTAGCTGGGTGTGGTACCATGGGCCTGTAATCCCAGCTACTCGGGAGACTGAGGCAGGAGAATCACTTGAACTCTGGAGGCGGAGGTTGCAGGGAGCCAAGATCTCACAACTGTACTCCAGCCTAGGTGACAGATGGAGACTCCGTCTCAAAAGAAAACAAAAAAAAATTAGCTGGGTGTGGTGGCGTGTTCCTGTAGTCCCAGCTACTTGGGAGACTGAGGCAGGAGAATGACTTGAACTCAGGAGGAGGAGGTTGCAGTGAGCAAACATTTTACCACTGCACTCCAGCCTGGCAACAGAGCAAGACTCCGTCTCAAAAAAAAAAAAAAAAAAAAAAAAGAAATTTCATACATTATGAAATAAACATTAATAACATGTATTAAAATATTAAGGTGAAGATCAAACATTTTTGACAATGCTTTCCACGTAATTCAACACAAAAAATAATTCTGTTTATTATTCTTTTATGTGCTGCATTGGCATTGGTGGTCTATAGTATCCAAAAGTTAGAGGTCAAAAAAGACACAATTTTTCAGCTGGGTGCTGTGGCTCATGCCTATAATCCCAGCACTTAATGGGAGGCAGAGACAGGTAGATTACCTGAAGTCAGGAGTTCAAGACCAGCCTGGCCAACATGGCAAAACCCTGTCTCTACTAAAAATACAAAAATTAGCCAGGCATGGTGGCGCACACCTGTAATCCCAGCTACTTGGGAGGCTGAGACAGGAGAATTGCTTGAACCTGGGAGGCAGAGGTTGCAGTGAGCCAAGATCAGAGCACCGTGCTCCAGCCAGGGCAATAGAAAAAAAAAAAAAAAAAAAACAGAGACAATTTGTAAGCTAAAATTTGATTTAGAAAAGCCTGTCAAATATGTCAAAGAATTAAAATAGTTTCTTGATATGTGTAGGCTATTTATGATTTTCAACACTTACTAAAACTACTGTGCCTAAAACAATCTCTTACTTTGAATTCAAGTGGCTATAGACGGATCTGCTAAGAAGACATTTTATTCTGTTGCAATTTAGCAAAGTATTTGAGTACATCTTGAAGTTGTCTTTTGATTTTTAGAAAGGCAGTGCTGATTTTCAAGATCCCAAAGTCAGAAGCAGCCATGGGGCAAATCTCAGCAGCACATATGGAAATCACACACAGTGAATCCATCCCTCACCCTGAACAAATTGTTCTCATCCCAGACTGCACGTTAAAAATCACTTGGGGCAAGGCAGAGAGGAGTGGGGTGGTGTTAAAAAAATCCCCTAAACACAAGTTGCCACACCCTAATTAAATCAGAATTGCTTGAGTTGAACCTGAGCAACAGTGTGATTTTAATCTGTATAGGTGATGACAGAGTGCAGCCAAGCTTAAATGCCACCACTGTAAATTAACATTTTTTGGTGACCTAATTGTAAATTATTTCTCAAATGAATGTAAAAATGTTTGCTGCTAAGTCATGGCCTTTTAGTGTAACCAGTATTACTAAACTATTCTTCTTCACTGAACCAATCTTGCTGTTAGTTTTGTGCCGTAATCAACCCAGTTCCATATATACTGAGTACCCACTGAGCAAGGCACTGTGCTAGGTGCCTTGGCATTGGCAATCATTGCTGTGAGGGAAATTTTTCTGGAAAAAACAAACAACAACAAAAAAAATTGCATTATCTTAAAATAAAAAACATACCATGAACCAGACTGAGGTAAAAATAAAAAGACCTACAGTTTCACTCAAGGGGTAGGGCTGTAATACTCCCCTTTGTTGGGGTCCGCGTGTTTCCTAAACAAAGGAATGAACACACAAGACAACACAGGACAAGACATACATGGCGGCCGCGCTGAACGGCACACTCTGCTTTATTTTATCCAGCCGTTTGTAGAATGTTGCCAAATCACGGGAAGTGTGTTGCTTCTCTGATCTTTCCTTGACTCGCAAGATCAGTAAAACATTGACCAGTTCCCAGAGCCCGCTGCTTACAGCTGGCTCCTTCATCCTTCTTGTTTGCAGAGAAGGAATGTCCTGCTTTGTTTGCAAGAGCAGGGCTTATCGGGAACATCTCGTTTGCGAGCACACAGTCCTCTACACCCCTTGGAATATTACAATCTGTATGATCATGCCCTATGTTCCACCATAAACAAACCAAAAAATACTGCCATTATTCTGAGGTAGAGTCAACATTTTGGGCAAATAGGTACTATGTACTTTTTGTTGATATAAAACATGCATACAGAAATATATGTGGAAAGCATTCATTCGTGCAAAGCTTAATGAATTCTTACCAAGTAATATACTGCCTGTAATCCCAGCACTTTGGAAGGCCAAAAAGGGCAAATTGCTTGAGTTCAAGAATTTGAGACCAGCCTGGGCAATATGGCAAGACCCTGTCTCTACTTTAAAAAATTAACAAAAAACAGAGCTATGGTGGTTTTTGTTTTGTTTTGTTGTTGTTGTTGTTGTTGTTTGGTATTTTTTAAAAGTAGAGAAAGGATCTCACCAGAGGGTCCAGGATACTTGGAAGTCTGAGGTGGGAGTCATAAGTCTTATTGAAAAAACAGGCTGGGTGTGGTGGCTCACACCTGTAATCTCAGCACTTTGGAAGGTCAAAAGGTCAGAGGTTTGAGACCAGCCTGGCCAACATGGTAAAACCCCATCTCTACTAAAAGTACAAAAATTAGCTGGGCATGGTGGCACACACCTGTGGTCCCAGCTACTCAGGAGGCTGAGATAGGAGAATCACTTGAACCCAGGACGTGGAGGTTGTAGTGAGCCTAAGCTGTATCATTGCACTCCAGCCTGGGTGACAGAGCAAGATTCTGTCTCAAAAATATATATATATATTGAAAATGGTATTTATAAATATTTGGATGCAGATACTTTGAGGCTGTGTAAATACACTGTTTCTCCTTTAACTTTAACCCACAATTTCTACATTCCCCAACATATCTTGTCGACAGTAATTACTGTGGTGTCCTACTGATTTCCTATATTGCATTATCCATCTACATTGATTAGTACTTGAAATTCTGTAGATTTTTTTTTTCTTTCTGTTTTCCCCAATATTTAAAAAATCAATATTTTTAATGGACTCATAGACATTTCTTTTATTCAAAGAGTTATAATCCAAGGCTATGATTATTTATTTTGTTTCTCACATTGTTCCAGCTTGGGCTGCCAGAAAGTCTTTCAGATTGGCTTCATTTGACATGTCTTCTTCTGTTGTTCATAAAGTGCTTTTAACTTTCTGGCTTCACAAGATACTCTACCTTAACTTGGATTTTCTATTCCAGTGCTAGACTTACCTATTTTTACAATAGTGTTATTCCCCTTATTGAGGAATAGTACTTAGAAACCATAATATGAAAGCTGGGTATGCTCATTAATACTGGGGTGTCACAGCTTCTGAAACCTTTCAGCAGACAGAGTTTGGCAATGTACTTACCAATATACACTCACGTATGAATAAATCTCTTTTTCTCTGTCTCTCTCTAAATGAAGATATTATGAAACACACATTTATCCAAATATTCCTAGTGGGGATAGTGGCTCGTGCCTGTAATCCCAGCACTATGGGAGGCCAAAGCAGGTGGATTGTTTGAAGCCAGGATTTTGAAACCAGCCTGGCCAACATGGTGAAACCCCATCATTACTAACATACAAAAATTAGGTAAGTTGGTACACACCTGTAATTCTAGCTACTCAGGAGGCTCAAACATGAAAATCCCTTGAACCTGGGAGATGGAGGCTTCAGAGAGCCAGGAATGCACCACTGCACTACAGCCTGGGTGACAATGACTCTGTCTCAAAAACAAAAACATGTGCAACTCCAGTCCAGCATCATATCACTTATTCTAAAATTCTCCCTTTGTTGCTAGTATTTTTCAAGTTCAAAAAACAGGCAGTAATTACTACGTGTGTGTGAGTATACGACAACATATAGTTTTAAAAATTGCTAATTCATATGCTTATGAAGAAACAACACCAACAAGAATACAGTTTGTGTATTGTTTTTGACTCTTACAGTATTCAATCAAAACATTGTTTTTCAAAGTGATTTAAATTAAGACCTTTCATTCCATCCTTTTTTTTTTTGAGATGGAGTTCTCGCTCTTGTGGCCCAGGCTGCAGTGCAATGGCACGGTCTTGGCTCTTTGTAACATATAGTCTCCAGGTTCAAGTGATTCTCCTGCCTCAGCCTCCCAAGGAGGTGGGAATACAGGCATGCGCCACCACACCTGGCTAATTTTGTATTTTTTGTAGAGTCAGGGTTTCTCCATGTTGGTCAGGCTGATCTCAAATCCTCGACGTCAGGTGATCCACCCACCTCGGCCTTCCAAAGTGCTGAGATTACAGGCATGAGCAACCGCGCCAGCCTCATTCCAACCTTCTTTGATAGGGTTAGGTAATACATTTCTATTAGGTTAAGCTCTTTTTTAAATTTTCTACATTGTATCTAAATATACTCCAAATCATTTGTTTTTGTTTTTTTTGTGTGTTGCTTTGCAGAGAGGAAAATTTATTCCCTGTGATGTTCAGTTTCATAAGATTTGACAACTGTCTAGAGTCACATACCCATCTTCAGAGTACCACACAGAACTGTTTCATTGTCCTAACTACTACTACTACTTTTTGTTCTCCTTTCTCCTCCTTCTCTTCCTCCTGATTCTCCCTCCTCCTCCTCCTCTTTTTCTTCTGCTTCCTTTTCTCCTTCTCCTCCTTCTATTTCTCCTTCTCCCCTTCTCCTTCTCCTTCTGCTTTCTTCTTCTTTTTTAGGAAGGTCTTGCAATATTGCTCAGGTTGCTCTTAAAATCCTTGGATCAAACAACTCTCTCACCTCAGCCTCCCAACATCCTGAGATTATAGGTTTGAGCCATCAAGCCTAGCTTGATTATAATCAATCTCTATAACTTTCTTTATCTACAATGCCATATAATTGGATTATATAATATGTAGCCTTTTGGATCTTACTTCCTTCACTGGAAGAAATGCATTGCTGACTCATGCATACTGCGATGTGGATCAACAATTTGTTTTATGTTGTTGATATTGACAACTAGGATTCTGTTTTATGGATGCACCACAGTTTATTTATTCAACTGCTGAAAAGCATCTGGTTTATATCTAGTTTTTTGCAATTAAAAATAAAGTTAGCAATACACAGCCACAAAAAGTTTTCATTTCAACATGAGTTTTCACTTTGCTTTAGTAATGACTTAGGAGTGGACATCCTGGTAACATGTAAATGTATATATATAACATTACAATAAACCACTAAATTGTTTTCCAAAGTTACTGTATCATTTTATGTTTCTAGTTTTAGTTGCTCTAAATCCTCACCAGCACTAAGTCCTTGCAATTTTTCTTTGCATGGTTGCCATTCCCATAATTGTGTGCTCTCATTGAGACATATGCTTTTTTCCCCCCCTTTTTCTGCTGGAAAGCCCAATTTATATAATCCATGTAGAAAGAAATGTATAAAATATTGTTGTAGAATATATTGGGTTCTGGCTGGATACTGTGGCTCCCACCTGTAATCCCAGCACTTTGGAGGCCGAAGTGGGTGGATCCCAAGGTCAGGAGTTCACGAGCAGCCTGGCCAAGATGGCTAAATCCTGTCTCTACTGAAAATATAAAAACTAGCAGGGCATGGTGGCAGGCGCCTATAATCCCAGCTACTCAAGAGGCTGAGGCAGAGAATTGCTTGAACCTGGGAGACAGAGGATGCAGTGAGCCAAGATTGTGCCACTGCACTCCAGCCTGGGCGACAGAGCGAGACTCCATCTAAAAAAAAAAAAAAAAAAAAAAAAATTCATAACAGGACTGAGTTGTTTGCAACATAGACTTTACTCCTGTACTTGCCCTGATTATTTGCATAAGGTAGAGCAAAAATGACTATCTCTACATAGGTCTTTTAGATTGGCTTTGATGGAAATCTAGTCCACAAGGAATAAGACCTTCTAAAGCTGAGGCACAGCCATGTGTTTGTATCCTCAAATACCTGCGAGCTGGGTAATCCTTTCCTCTTAAGGTCCCAAGATAAACTTGGAGCTCTTAAGCCTGTTAAAAAGTGATATTTTTCACTGACCACAGGTCAGGAAGGCTGTACAAAGACTGTGTAGACAAGGATATGAGGGTAGTTTTTTCAAGGGTTTTTATCATCTCTGCAAGTCAAGCTTGACTCTTTAAAGGGAAGCGTACCCTTTCAGTCAAAGTCTTGGTTAAAATAAACAAACAAACAAAAAACAGTTTCTCCAATTGCATCCTGTTGTTAAAGAAAATGGATTCTTATTGCACTCATACAAACAACTATATTGCCATAAGTTAAGAATACTCACAGATAGTTTCCAAATTCTAGAGGAAACAGGCAGAGAAAAACAAACATATTCCAAATTTTGTTCATAGGAGTATACTTTACTCAATTATTGAAGGCCAAAAATAGTTAAAAACAAGTTTCCTTGACTCTAAAACATGAAACAAGAATCAGCAATATAGCAAGCAAAAGTCAAAAAGGTTGCTTTAGTTTTCTGAGTTCAGTTCATTTAGTTAACTCTTGTTTTGCTTGATATTCCTGAACATGTTAGCTCCTCATGAGTCCTGTGCTTTTTTTTTTTTTTTTTCTGAGACAGAGTCTCTCTGTCGCCCAGGCTGGAGTGCAGTGGTGCGATCTCAGCTCACTGCAACCTCTGCCTCCCAGGTTTGCCTCAGCCCCTGGAGCAGCTGAGACTAGAGGTGCCAGCCACCATGCCCAGCTAATTTTTTGTATTTTTAGTAGAGACTGGGTTTCACCGTGTTAGCCAGGATGGTCTTGATCTCCTGAACTCGTGATCCACCTGCCTTAGCCTCCCAAAGTGCTGGGATTACAGGCCTGAGCCACCAAACCCGGCCCTGAATCCTATCCTTTTTTCCTTTATTCCAATGTCACAATCTCCAAGGCTATCAGAAACTTGTATTTGAGAGCACCTGTGAACATTATATACCTTAATATAAACCATCTTTTAAAAAGGATTAAAACAAGACAACACTTGTCAGCGAATAACA
Organism: Papio anubis; assembly: GCF_008728515.1. Taxonomy (NCBI): domain Eukaryota; kingdom Metazoa; phylum Chordata; class Mammalia; order Primates; family Cercopithecidae; genus Papio; species Papio anubis. The sequence continues at coordinate 29,752,226 of NC_044995.1, forward strand.
AAATGTCTAGGTTAGTTATAGTTAGAAACACAATTGACAAAGAAGTTTGGCTATCTCTGTGGTTTACGATAACTTACAACCTTTATTATCATTGATACCATATATTAGAATTTTAGAAAACCCAAATAATTTTGGAACATATATTAGTATTATTCACCAAAATATAAACCAAAGAAGATTGAATAAACACCATTTTGCCAATCTCATGTACCTAAATATGTCAAATAATTCTGTTTACCTCTCTTTTGGATACTCCAGGGGCCCTCTGAATCATCGAAAAGCCAGGAATCAGGAAAGGCAATTTTGAAACTAAAGTTTGATTTTGGGAAGCATGTTAAGTGTTAGAGATTTGAAACACTTGATGTTATAAAATAGAATTTCAGATTATCGTAAATTGCTTATTTTGTTACAATGACTCAGAAATTTTAAAGAAGCAACAATCTTTTATAACTTTTAACAAATTTTGCTAAAAAGCAGATTAGTGCATTACAAACACCTTGTTGTGCTTTGATTTCAGTTTTTTATTTACAGAAAAACCATGTAGTACCTTTTTGAATTTAGTCAATATATCCACACATGGAATTCTTTGCAAGATTTTTACAATCCTTCCACCATTTGTTTGAATTTTTGCTCTATTTTGTCTAATTTAAAACAATCTTTTATTCTCTCGGGTTCAGACAGAAAAATTCTCACTTGCCTATAAGCTGGATTTAGAAATGACTCATCATTTCAACTCTGGATGCATGTTCATATATGACAGTCACAATTTCAACTGTGGATTTTTTCCATGTGTGAGATTCAGGACTTACCAGTGGGCTCTGTCCATGTGTAAAGATGACAATTTTAATGGTTGCTGGGGTATGCATATGAGAAACACAATCTCACCTGTGTTCTGAACCCTGGAATGGCAATCTCTGTATAATAAGAGATTTATATAGCATAAAAGAAAGTGGTATTTCTCTAGGACCTTCGTACAAGAAAACCCACGATCATACTCACGATTTTAAGCCTAGCTATAAGAAACAAGATCTCTTCTACTGGCTGATTTGAGGTATAAGAGTCATCATCACACTCGTTGCCAGGCACGGTGGCTCATGCTGTAATCCCAGAACTTTGAGAGGCTGAGGCGGGCAGATCACTTGAGGTAAGAGCTCAAGACCAGGCTGGCCAACATGGTGAAACCAATTATCTACTGAAAGTACAAAAATTAGCTGGGATTGGTGGTGTACACCTGTAATCCCAGCTACTCAGGAGGCTGAGGCAGGAGAATCCCTAGAACCCAGGAGGCAGAGGTTGGAGTGAGTTGAGATCACACTACTGCACTCCAGCCTGGGTGACAGAATGACTCCGTCTCAAAAAAAAAAAAAAAAAAAAAAAAGATCAACATTATCACACCTGTGAGCTAGACTAAGGCATTTTAAAATCTTACCTGTGAATAGAGAGGGATAAGAGTCACGTCACCAGGTTTTTGGCCAGGAATACGTCACAATCTTTTCTGAAGGCAGGGACCACACAGGAGTGTCACATCACCTGAATACTCAACCAGGAATATGTTACAGCCTTCTCCTGAAAGCAAGACACAGACAGTATAGTCACACCACATAGGGGCTGAGCCCAGCAATAGGTAACAATCCTCTCTGTGGTCAAGGTCCAGTTACCAGAGACACATCAACTGTACCTGGGCCTAGTGATAAGTCACAATTTTTCCTGTGGACAGAGTGCAGGCAAAAACGGAGTCATATTTCTGAGGTAATTGATGCAGAGATATGTCACAAGGCCCTCTGTAGACAGGGCCCAGGGAGGAGCCTCTCATTTTTTTTTTTTTTTTAATTATACTTTAAGTTCTAGAGTACATGTGCACAACATGCAGGTTTGTTACATATGTATACATGTGCCATGTTGGTGTGCTGCATCCATTAACTCATCATTTACACTGGGTATATCTCCTAATGCTATCCCTCCCCTCCTCCCCACAACAGGACCTGGAGTGTGATGTTCCCCTTCCTGTGTCCAAGTGATCTCACTGTTCAATTCCCACCTGTGAGTGGGAATGGGACCAGAAACCAGAAATCAGGAAGAATCAAAAGTCTCCGAAGATGCTCAGATTAATGTGAAAGATGCTGTGGTTACCCACAGTCATGGAAGGCTTTGGATGAACACCCAAAGGGTCAATACTTACAGGATTTGGAATTTCTGCTATTCCAAATACGTTTTCCATAATAAATTTGTTATATCAAAGAATCATTATACTTCACTTTTTTTTTCCTTTTTTTAAAAATTATACTTTAAGTTCTAGAGTACATGTGCACAATAGGCAGGTTTGTTACATTTGTATACATGTGCCTTGTTGGTGTGCTGCACCCATTAACTCATCGTTTACATTAGGTATATCTCCTAATGCTATCCCACCCCCCTCCCTACTCCCCACAATAGGACCTGGTGTGTGATGTTCCCCTTCCTGTGTCCAAGTGATCTCATTGTTCAATTCCCACCTATGAGTGAGAACATGTGGTATTTGGTTTTCTGTTCTTGTGATAGTTTGCTGAGAATGATGGTTTCCAGCTGCATCCATGTCCCTACAAAGGACATGAACTCATCCTTTTTTATGGCTGCATAGTATTCCATGGTGTATATGTGCCACATTTTCTTAATCCAGTCTGTCACTGATGGACATTTGGGTTGATTCTAAGTCTTTGCTATTGTGAATAGTGCCACAATAAACATACGTGTGCATGCGTCTTTATAGCAGCATGACTTATAATCCTTTGGGTATGTACCCAGTAATGGGATGGCTGGGTCAAATGCTATTTCTAGTTCTAGATGCTTGAGGAATCGCCACACTGTTTTCCACAATGGTTGAACTAGTTTACAGTCCCACCAACAGTGTAAAAGTGTTCCTATTTCTCCACATCCTCTCCAGCACCTGTTGTTTCCTGATTTCATAATGATCGCCATTCTAACTGGTGTGAGATAGTATCTCATTGTGGTTTTGATTTGCATTTCTCTGATGGCGAGAGATGATGAGCAATTTTTCATGTGTCTGTTGGCTGTATGAATGTCTTCTTTTCAGAAACGTCTGTTCATATCCTTTGCTCACTTTTCGATGGGGTTGTTTGTTTTTTTCTTGTAAATTTGGTTGAGTTCTTTGTAGGTTCTGGATATTAGCCCTTTGTCAGATGAGTAGATTGCAAAAATTTTCTCCCATGCTGTAGGTTGCCTGTTCACTCTGATGGTAGTTTCTTTTGCTGTGCAGAAGCTCTTTAGTTTAATTAGATCCCATTTGTCAATTTTGGCTTTTGTTGCCGTTGCTTTTGGTGTTTTAGACATGAAGTCCTTGCCAATGCCTATGTCCTGAATAGTATTATCTAGGTTTTCTTCTAGGCTTTTTATGGTTTTAGGTTTAACATTGAAGTCTCTAATACATCTTGAATTAATTTTCGTATAAGGAGTAAGGAGAAGATCCAGTTTCAGCTTTCTACCTATGGCTAGCCAATTTTCCCAGCACCATTTATTAAATAGGGAATCCTTTCCCCATTTCTTGTTTTTGTCAGGTTTGTCAAAGATCAGATGGCTGTAGATGTGTGGTATCATTTCTGAGGGCTCTGTTCTGTTCCATTAGTCTATATCTCTGTTTTGGTACCAGTACCATGCTGTTTTGGTTACTGTAGCCTTGTAGTATAGTTTGAAGTCAGGTAGTGTGATGCCTCCAGCTTTGTTCTTTTGGCTTAGGATTGTCTTGGCAATTTGGGGTCTTTTTTGTGTCCATATGAACTTTAAAGCAGTTTTTTCCAATTCTGTGAAGAAAGTCATTTGTAGCTTAATGGGATGGCATGGAATCTATAAATTACCTTGGGCAGTATGGCCATTTTCACAATATTGATTCTTCCTATCCATGAGCATGGTATGTTCTTCCATTTGTTTGTGTCCTCTTTTATTTCACTGAGCGATGGCTTGTAGTTCTCCTAGAAGAGGTCCTTTACATCCATTGCAAGTTGGATTCCTAGGTATTTTATTCTCTTTGAAGCTATTCTGAATGGGAATTCATTCATGATTTGGCTCTCTGTTTGTCTGTTACTGGTGTATAAGAATGCTTATGATTTTTGCACATTGATTTTGTATCCTGAGACTTTACTGAAGTTGCTTATCAGCTTAAGGAGATTCTGGGCTGAGATGATGGGGTTTTCTAAATATACAATCGTGTCATCTGCAAACAGGGACAATTTGACTTCCTCTTTTCCTAACTGAATACCATTTATGTCTTTCTCTTGCCTGATTTCCTTAGCCAGAACTTCCAACACTATGTTGAATAGGAGTGGTGAGAGAGGGCATCCCTGTCTTGTGCCAGTTTTCAAAGGGAATGCTTCCAGTTTTTGCCCATTCAGTATGATACTGGCTGTGTGTTTGTCATAAATAGCTCTTATTATTTTGAGATACGTTCCATCAATACCGAATTTATTGAGAGTTTTTATCATGAAGAGCTGTTGAATTTTGTTAAAGGCCTTTTCTGCATCTATTGAGATAATCATGTGGTTTTTGTCTTTGGTTCTGTTTATATGCTGGATTACGTTTATTGATTTGTGTATGTTGAACCAGCCTTGCATCCCAGGGATGAAGCCCACTTGATCATGGTGGATAAGCTTTTTGATGTGCTGCTGTATTCGGTTTGCCAGTATTTTATTGAGGATTTTTGCATCAATGTTCATCAGGAATATCAGTCTAAAATTCTCTTTTTTTGTTGTATCTCTGTCAGGCTTTGGTATCAGGATGATGTTGGCCTCGTAAAATGAGTTAGGGAGGATTCCCTCTTTTTCTATTGATTGGAATAGTTTCAGAAGGAATGGTACCACCTCCTTCTTGTACCTCTGGTAAAATTCGGCTGTGAATTCATCTGGTCCTGGACTTTTTTTGGTTGGTAGGCTATTAATTATTGCCTCAATTTCAGAGCCTGCCATTGGTCTATTCAGGGATTCAACTTCTTCCTAGCTTAGTCTTGGGAGAGTGTAAGTGTCCAGGAAATTATCCATTTCTTCTAGGTTTTCTAGTTTATTTGCATAGAGGTGCTTATAGTATTCTCTGATGGTAGTTTGTATTTCTGTGGGGTCAGTGGTGATATCCCCTTTATCATTTTTTATTACATCTATTTGATTCTTCTCTCTTTTCTTCTTTATTAGTCTTGCTAGTGGTCTATCAATTTTGTTGATCTTTTCAAAAAACCAGCTCCAGGATTCATTGATTTTTTGGAGGGTTTTTGTGTCACTATCTCCTTCAGTTCTGCTCTTAGTTATTTCTTGCCTTCTGCTAGCTTTTGAATGTGTTTGCTCTTGCTTCTCTAGTTCTTTTAATTGTGATGTTAGGGTGTCAATTTTAGATCTTTCCTGCTTTCCCTTGTGGGCATTTAGTGCTATAAATTTCCCTCTACACACTGCTTTAAATGTGTCCCAGAGATTCTGGTATGTTGTCTCTTTGTTCTCATTGGTTTCAAAGAGCATCTTTATTTCTGCCTTCATTTCGTTATGTACCCAGTAGTCATTCAGGAGCAGGTTGTTCAGTTTCCATGTAGTTGAGCGGTTTTGATTGAGTTTCTTAGTCCTGCGTTCTAGTTTGATTGCACTGTGGTCTGAGAGACAGTTTGTTACACTTTCTGTTCTTTTACATTTGCTGAAGAGTGCTTTACTTCCAACTATGTGGTCAATTTTGGAATAAGTGCGATGTGGTCCTGGGAAGAATGTATATTCTGTTGATTTGGGGTGGAGAGTTCTGTAGATGTCTATTAGGTCCGCTTTGTGCAGAGTTGAGTTCAATTACTGGATATCGTTGTTAACTTTCTGTCTCGTTGATCTATCTAACATTGACAGTGGGGTGTTAAAGTCTCCCATTATTATTGCGTGGGAATCTAAGTCTCTTTGTAAGTCTCTAAGGACTTGCTTTATGAATCTGGGTGCTCCTGTATTGGGTGCATATACATTTAGGATAGTTAGCTCTTCCTGATGAATTGATCCCTTTACCATTATGTAATGGCCTTGTCTCTTTTGATCTTTGATGGTTTAAAGTCTGTTTTATCAGAGACTAGGATTGCAATCCCTGCTTTTTTGTGTTTTCCATTTGCTTGGTAGACCTTCCTCCATCCCTTTATTTTGAGCCTGTGCGTGTCTCCACATGTGAGATGGGTCTCCTGAATACAGCAAACTGATGGGTCTTGACTCTTTATCCAATTTGCCAGTCTGTGTCTTTTAATTGGACCATTTAGTCCATTTACATTTAAGGTTAATATTGTTATGTGTGAACTTGATCCTGTCATTATGATATTACCTGGTTATTTTGCCCCTAGTTGATGCAGTTTCTTCCTAGCATCGATGGACTTTACATTTTGACATGTTTTTGCAATGGCTGGTACCTGATGTTCCTTTCCATGTTTAGTGCTTCCTTCAGGATCTCTTGTAGGGCAGGCCTGGTGGTGACAAAATCTCTAAGCATTTGCTTGTCTCTAAAGGATTTTATTTCTCCTCCACTTATGAAACTTAGTTTGGCTGGATATGAAATTCTGGGTTGAAAATTCTTTCCTTTAGGAATGTTAAATATTGGCACCCACTCTCTTCTGACTTGGAGAGTTTCTGCTGAGAGATCTGCTGTTAGCCTGATGGGCTTCTCTTTGTGTGTAACCTGACCTTTCTCTCTGGCTGCCCTTAACATTTTTTCCTTCATTTCGAATTTGGAGAATTTGACAATTATGTGTCTTGGAGCTGCTCTTCTCGAGGAGTATCTTTGTGGTGTTTTCTGTATTTCCTGAATTTGAATGTTGGCCTGCCTTACTAGGTTGGGGAAGTTCTCCTGGATGATATCCTGCAGAGTGTTTTCCAACTTGGTTCCATTTCCCCCATCACTTTCAGGCACACCAATCAGACATAGATTTGGTCTTTTCACAAAATCCCATATTTCTTGGAGGCTTTGCTCATTTCTTTTTACTCTTTTTTCTCTACACTTCTCTTCTCGCTTCATTTCATTCATTTGATCTTCAATTGCTGATACTCTTTCTTCCAGTTGATCGAGTTGGTTACTTTACTGAGGCTTATGAATTTGTCTCGTAGTTCTCGTGTTATGGTTTTCATCTCTATCAGTTCTTTTAAGGTCTTCTCTGCATTGATTATTCTAGTTACCCATTCATCCATTCTTTTTTCAAGGTTTTTAGTTTCTTTGTGCTGGGTACGTAGTTCCTCCTTTAGCTCTGAGAAGTTTGATCGACTGAAGCCTTCTTGTCTCAACTCGTTAAAGTCATTCTCCGTCCAGCTTTGTTCCGTTGCTGGCAATGAGCTGCATTCCTTTGGAGGAAGAGATGCGCTCTGATTTTTTGAATTTCCAGCTTTTCTGCACTGCTTTTTCCCCATCTTTGTGGTATTATCTGCCTTTGGTCTTTGATGATGGTGACATACTGATGGGGTTTTGGTGTGGGTGTCCTTTCTGTTTGTTAGTTTTCCTTCTAACAGTCAGGACCCTCAGCTGTAGGTCTATTGGAGTTTGCTTGAGGTCCACTCCAGACCCTGTTTGCCTGGGTATCAGCAGCGAAGGCTGCAGAAGATAGAATATTGCTGAACAGCGAGTGTTGCTGTCTGATTCTTGCTCTGGAAGCTTTGTCTCAGGGGTGTACCCCACCGTGTGAGGTGTCAGTCTGCACCTAGTGGGGGATGTCTCCCAGTTAGGCTACTCAGGGGTCAGGGACCCACTTGAGCAGGCAGTCTGTCTGTTCCCAGCTCTTAATCTCCGTGCTGGGAGATCCACTGCTCTCTTCAAAGCTGTCAGACAGGGGCGTTTACCTCTGCCGAGGTTTCTGCTGCTTTTGGTTTAGCTATGACCTGTCCCAAAGGAGGCGTCTACACAGGCAGGCTGGCCTGCTTGAGCTGTAGTGGACGCCACCCAATTCGAGCTTCCCGGTGGCTTTGTTTACCTACTTAAGCCTCAGCAATGGTGGACGCCCCTCCCTAAGCCTCGCTGCCGCCTTGCCGTTAGATCTCAGACTCCTGTGCTAGCAATGAGTTAGGCTCCATGGGCATGGGACCCTCTGGGCCAGGTGCAGGATATAATCTCCTGGTGTGCCGTTTGCTAGGACCCTTGGTAAAGCACAGTATTAGTGTGGGAGTTACCCGATTTTCCAGGTGTTGTGTGTCTCAATTTCCTTTGGCTACGAAAAGGAATTCCCTTCCCCCTTGCGCTTCCCAGGTGAGGCGATGCCTCACCCTGCTTCAGCTCTCGCTGGTCCGGCTACACCCACAGACCAGCGCCAACCGTCCGACACACACCAGTGAGATGAACCCAGTATCTCAGTTGAAAATGCAGAAATCACCCATCTTCTGTGTTGCTCACAATGGGAGCTGGAGGCTGGAGCTGTTTCTATTTGGCCATCTTGGGCGCGCCCCCCAGAGCCTCTCATTTTATAGGTGTTGGGCCTCGTATATGTCCTAACATGCAAAATAGGGCACAGGCAAAAATGTAGAGTCACATAACATGAGTGAAGGGCTTAGAAATATGTCATAATGCACCCTGTGGGCAGTACCAAGGCAAGAAAAATAACTCACATCACCTTGGTGAAAGGCCCAGCCAGGCCAGGCATGGTGGCTCATACCTGTAATCCCAGCACTTTGGGAGACTGAGGTGGGCGGATCACAAGGTCAGGAGTTCGAGACCAGCCTGACCAACATGGTGAAACCCCACCTCTACTAAAAATACAAAAACTAGTTGGGTGTGGTGGTGCATGCCTGTAATCCCAGTTCCTCAGGAGGTTGGGGCAGAAGAATCGCTTGAACCCAGGAGGCAGAGGCTGGAGTGAGTGGAGATTGCACCATCAAGGTGCAGAGTCAAGCAATATGTCACACTCTCATTTGTGGGCTGGGCCAAGTAGGAAAGTGAAATCACTAAGGTGGTTAGCAGATGCATACAATCACACCTGCAGAAAAGTCCAGGAATTAGAGTAGAAATTCCACATATGTCTAGGTTCTAGGTATGAGTCAACACTTTCTGTGTGTTGGGTCTAAGTATGTGAGTCACATATAAATGGTTGACAGAATGTGAGCAGGAGAACCACAATTTCTTCTGCAGGCTTGTCCTTTCAGTGAAGTCCCAGACTCATATATGTGCTGTATCTTGCTCTGAGAGTCACCAGTTCACCTGTAGTCCAGATCCACATGAGAGTCAATTATTCAACTTTTGACAGTCTCTGTGTCTGACATTCAGAATCTCAACAGTGAGATGTGTTTATGGGAGAATGACAAGCTTTACTGTTGCCTGGGTGTGCATTCAAAACACAAAATCTTACCCATGTGCTATGTTCTCTTATGATACAGTTTCAGTTGATGGATTTATACAATATGCAAGAGTGGCAATCCTTGTGACCTTTGTCCAAGAAGATCCAGAATCTTTCCTGTGGTTCCAAGCCCAGATATGAGCATTAACACCTATCCAATTGGTTTAGTCCAGATAGAAGGGTCCTCACCTTTTAACAAGGTGGGTTTAGAAATGAATCACTGCCTGGCATGGTGGTTCACATGTGTAATCCCAGCCGAGTTGGGCAGATCACGAGGTCAGGATTTTGAGACCAGCCTGGCCAACATGGTGAAACCCTGTCTCTACTCAAAATACAAAAATTAGCTGGGCGTGGTGGCAGGTGCCTGAAATCACAGCTACTCAGGGGGTTGAGGCAGGAGAACTGCTTGAACCCAGGAGGCAGAGGTTGCAGTGAGCCAAGACTGCATCACTGCACTCTAGCCTGGGTGACAGAGCAAGACTCTGTCTCAAAAAAAAAATCACCATCCAAATTGTGGCCAGACATTCACTGAGGACAGTCACAATTCCAATTGTGAACTACATTCATGTGTGATTCAGGGCCTCACCAGTGGGCTCTGTCCATGTGTGAGGGTGACAATTTTAAAGATTGGTGGTCTGTGTATAGAACACAATCTCACCTGTGTGATGGGGCCCTGTTATGACATTCTCTGTAACATACTAGGTCTTTATATATGTCAGAGAGTGAGAGTTGTACAGAAAGAAGACTTCTTCATTTTCCTAAGCCTATCTAGGAGCAACATTATCTCTCCTATTGCATACTTCGAGGTATGACAGTCATCATTACATCTTTGTGCTTGGGCACGATATATGTCACAATCCTACCTGTGTGTAGTGAGCAAGCACAAGAGTGACATTAACTCTGTGCTGGGCCAGGGGTATGTCACAATCTTCCCTGAGAGCATGGACCAGGAAGGAGAGTCACATCACTGGGTGTTCGACCTCAGTGATTGGTGAAGACATATATTGCAATGACTTCTGTAGACAGGGTCCAGGATGAAGACTTACATCATCTGGGTGTTGGCCTCAGGCTTATGTCACAATAGCCCAAGTGGGAAGAACACAAGCAAGAGAGTCACATAACTTAGGCCCAACAATATATCACAATACACATATGGGCATCACCAAGAAGAAGAAACTCACATCACCTGAGGGCAAGGCCCAGTGACATGTCACAATGCCTCCTGTGGGCTGTATCAAGGCAGAATAGAGTGACATTATCAAAGGTCTGTGTCCCCTAATATGTCACTGGGTACTGGGCCCAGGTGAGAGTCAAATAACTCAGATGCTGGGTAGAGGCACATGTCGCAATCACACCTATAAGAAGGTCCTTTGGTGACATTAAAAATGACAAGGTCTTGAGTCAAGGAATAAGAGTCAACATCTCCTGCAAGTTGGGTCTAAGTACAAGAAGTCACAATCTCAATGGTGGAATGGATTTGTGCATGAGAGCCTCAATTTCTCTTGTAAACCCTGTGCCTTGGTGAAGTTACAGCCACAAAGGTGTGCTGAATTTTGGTTAAAGAGTCACCAACCCAACTGTGGACAGAATCCACACACGAGAGTTCATTTTCCAACTGCCTCCCAATGTGAGATTCAGAACCTCAGAAAAGGGTTGTGTTTATTTAAGTGAATGACAATCTTTGCTGTTGACTGGGTGTGAATATGAGTGTCACAATCTCACCTGTGTGCTTGGCCCTGTCAAGACACTCTCTGTATCACTTGAGGGCTTTATATGGTCTGCATGAGTCACAATCTCCTCTGAGATTTTTGTGGTGTTATGGACCTATGATCTTATGTGGCTCTAAGTCTGAGAGTCAACATTCTCCAATTGGCTGGGTCCAAAGAGGAGAGTCCTCACTTGCCTATGAGCTGGGTTTAGAAATGAGTCACTATCTCAACTGTGGTCAGATGTTCACATATGATATCACAATCTTAACTGTGGACTGCATCTTCACATGAGAATCATGAACTCCTCAATGGGTTCTGTCTCTGTGTCATAGTGGTAATTCTAAAAATTGACAGAGTGTGCTGATAAGAAACGTGATCTAATCTGTTTGCTTTGTACTATGATGACACTCTCTGCACCATCTGAGGGCTTTATACAATATGAGACAGCATAGTAATTCTTTATAACCTTCATACAGAGAGGAGACCCAGGATTTTACTCCTTTTTCTAAGCCTAGCTGTGAGAGACAGTATCTCTTCCATTGGCTGGTACAAGGTATTAGAGTCATCATCACACCTGTGAGCTGGACTAAGATATACGTCACCAACCTACTTGTTGACAGAAAGTACCCAGAACTGTCACATCACCTGGATGCTGGGCCAATGATATGTAAAATTTTCCCTGAGGGCACTGACCAGGCAGGAGAGTCACATCACCAGAGTTCTCAACCAATGATACGTTACCATTTCTTCCTAAAAATAATACACACACAGGAGACACATCGCCTGGTGGCTGGACCCTGGATTATGTCACAATCTTTCCTGCGAGCAGGGGACAGGTAGAAACAGAGTCACATTTTTTATGTAACGGATGCAGATACATGTCACAAGAACCCCTGTGGACAGGGCTGAGGCAAGGCCTCCCATTGTTTAGGTGTTTGGCACAGTGAAATGTCACAATACCAAAAAATGTGGTTCTCAGGCAGAGCAGAAAAGTCACATTGCCTAAGTGCTGGTTCCAGTGGTATGTCACAATCTTTCCTTTTGGCAGGATCTAGGTGATGAAGAAAAATGTATGTCCTAATATACCCATGAGCAGAGCCTATGTGCTAGAGTTGCATCAGCCATATCCTGAATGCAGTGATACGTCAAAATATACAATTTATGCAGGGCTCAGGCAGGAGAGAGTATCATAACCTAGGTGTCACTCCCAGTGACACATTGCAATACCTTCCTTTTATTTTTTTTTTCTTGAGATAGAGTCTCACTCTGTCACCCAGGCTGAAGTGCAATGGCATGATCTTGGCTTACCACAACCTCCACTTCTTGGGTTCTCACTTATAAGTGGGAGGTAAATAATGAGAACACATGGACACACAGAGGGGAACAGCACACACTGGGGCTTTTCAGAGGGTGGAAGGTTGGAGGAGGAAAAGGATCAGGAAAAATAACTAATGGGTACTAGGCTTAATCTTTACAACAAACCCCCATGACACATGTTTACCAATGCAACAAACGTACACTTGTACCCCTGAACTTAAGTTTTTTAAAAAGACCTATTTGTATGTTTTAAAGAAGAATCAGCCAGTATTTTCAAAGATGGTTTTGTTTATAAAATGTAACCTGCCACTTGTCTAGGAAATACTTTTTATATTTTTTTTAAAAAGCACAAAGCTGAAGGCATCATAATATCTGACTTCAAAATTTGCTACACGGCCATTGTAACCAAAACAGCATTGTACTCACATAAAAACAAACACATAGGTCAATGTGCCCAATAAGCTCAGAAACAAATTTATGCACCTCTGCTATTTGCAACAACATGGGTGGACCTCGAGGATATCATGTTAAGTGAAATGTCATATACAGAAAGACAAATACTTCATGATCTCATAATTTTACTCATACAAGGACTCTGAAAAAAAGGGTTTGTAGAAGCAAAGAATACAACAGGTGTCACCAGAGACTAAAGTGGGAGGATGGGAAGCGGTTACTTAACAAATATTAAGTTCCAATTAGATAAGAAGAGTAAGTTCTGGTTTTCTATTACACAGTAGGATGACAATGATGAATAAAAAAGTGTGGCATATTACAAAATAGTTAGCAAAGGCCAGGTGTGATGACGCATGACTGTAATTCTTACAGTGTGAAAGACTGAGACGAGAATTACTTGAAGTCAGAAGTTCAAGACCAGCCTGAACAACATGAGACCTTGTCTCTACAAAAAAAATAAATAGACATGGCATGGTGGCATGTTTTTGTAGCCCCAGCTACTAGGGAAGCTGAGGTGGGAAGATAGACTGCGAGTCTGAGGTTACAGTGAGCTATGATTGTACCACTACACTCCAGTCTGGGTGATAGAATAAGAGTCTGTCTATAAACAAATAAATAAAAGATAAGGCTGGGCGTGTTGGCTCCAGACTGAAATCCCAGCACTTTGGGAGGCCAAGGCGGGTGAATCACTTGAACCCAGAAATTCAAGTACAGTCTGGCCAATGTGGCAAAATCCCATCTCCAATAAAAAGATAAAAATTAGCCAGGCGCGGTGGCTCACGCCTGTAGTGTTAGCACTTTGGGAGGCTGAGGAGGGCAGATCACCTGGGGTCAGGGGTTGGAGACCATCCTGGCCAACATGGTGAAACCCCATCTCTACTAAAACTACAAAGATTAGGTGGGTGTGGTGGCTCACCCCTGTAATCCCAGCTACTTGGGAGGCTGAGGCAGGAGAATTGCTTGAACCTGGGAGGCAGAGGTTGCAGTGAGCCAAGATAGTGCCATTGCACTCCAGCCTGGGTGACTGAGCGAGAGACTACGTCCCAGGAAAAAAAAAAAAAAAATTAGCTGGAAGTGGTGGCAAATGCCTGTAATCCAAGCTACTCAGGAGGTTGAGGCACAAGAATCGCTTGAACCCAGGAGGTAGACTTTGCAGTGAGCCACGATTGCACCACTGCCCTCCAGCCTCGGGAACAAAGTGAGACTCTCAAAAAAAAAAAAAAAAGAAAAGAAAAAGAAAAAGAGATCTGGCGCAGTGGCTCATGCCTGTAATCCCAGCGTGGAGGGATTTTGGGAGGTGGAGGCGACTGGATCACCTGAGGTCAGGAGTTCTAGAGCAGTCTGGCCAACATGGTGAAACACCGTATCTACTAAAAATTCAAAACTTAGCCAGGAGTGGTGGCGTGCACCTGTAATTCCAGCTACTCAGGAGGCAGAGGGAGGAGAATCGCTGGAACCCAGGAGGCAGAGGTTGCAGTAAGCCGAGATTGTGCCATGGCACTCCAGCCTGGGTGACAGAGCAAGATTCCACCTCAAAAAAAAAAAAAAGAAAGAAAAAAGAAAAAAAAGAAAAAGAATTGAACTAAGGCTTTAACATAAAATCTATAACTGTAAAACTCCTAGAACAATACAAAAGGGGGAAGCTTCACGATAATGGGTTTTGGCAATGATTTGGGGAATACAACATCAAAAGATCAGGCAATAAAAGTAAGAGCATAGCCAGGCACCGTGGTTCACGTCTGTAATCCCAGCACTTTGGGAGGCCAAGGCACGTGGATCACTTGAGGCCAGGAATTAGAGACCTGGGTGGGCAACATGGTGAAACTCCGTCTCTGCTAAAAATAAAACCACGTTTTATTTTTAAAACATGGTCGCACATGGTGGTGCACACCTATAATCCCAGCTACTCAGGAGGTTGAGGTAGGAGAATCACTTGAAGTCGGGAGGCGGAGGTTGCAGTGAGCCAAGATCACCCCACTGCATTTCAGCCTGGGTGGCAGAGTGAGACTCTATCTCAAAACAACAACAACAAAAAGTAAGACCATGTACATGACACTAAATCAGTGTATTCAAAATATTCCATAGTCAAGGCAAAACATGGAATAGATATTTCTACATTCTTGTACATTGCAGTATTACTCACAAAAGATAATAACCGGAAGCAAATGTCCCTTTACAAATGAGTAGATTAAACAAATGTAGCACATACATACAGTAGGATATTATTCAGTCTTTTGAAATAGGGTCATCTCAGCCTGACCAACATGGTGAAACCCCTTATCTACTAAAAATACAAAAATTAGCTGGGCGTGGTGATGCGAGCCTGCAATCCCAGCTACTCAGGAGGGTGAGGCAGGAGAATTGCTTGAACCCAGGAAGCAAAGGTTGCAGTTAGCCGAGATGGCGCCACTGCGCTCCAGCCTGGGGGATACAGCGAGACTTTGACTCTACATAAATTAATTAATTAAATAGGGACATCTTGACAAATACTACAATAATGATAAATCTTTACGATATTATGTCAAGTAAAATAAAATAGTCAAAAAAGAGATATTTTATAATCACACTTACATAAAATACTTAGTCAAAGTCATGAAAAAAGAAAGTAAAATGGGGTTCTTCAGGAGCTAGAGAGAGGTGGAAAGGACAATTTGTTGTTTAATGAGTATTTGCTTTTACTTTTGCAAGACAAAAATCATTTCTAACGTCTTGCAAAACAACAGGACTGCACTTAACACTTCTAAACTGTACGCCTAATAATGTTTGAAATGACTATTGTATGTTTTTAACCATAATTTAAAATTTAAGACTACTTTTAAAAAGTTACAAAAGTTTTAAAAAATTAACTTCAAATAACAAGTGTTCTTCTCACAAAATTGTATATATTCAATCTATAAGTAGATTGTGAATTTAAGATTATTTTCCTGACTACTCACCTAGATGAAATAAAGTAATAGGCCTGGTGCGGTGGCTATGCCTGTAATCCCAGCACTCTGGGAGGCCAAGGCAGGTGGATCACCTAAGGTCGGGAGTTGGAGACCAGCCTGACCAACATGGAGAAACCCCCATCTCGCTAAAAATACAGAATTAGCTGGGCATGGTGGCGCATGCCTGTAATCCCAGCTACTGGAGGGGCTGAGGCAGGAGAATCACTTAAACCTGGGAGTGGGAGGTTGTGGTGAGCCGAGGTTGTACCGCTGAGCACTGCCCTGGGCAACAAGAGCGAAACTCTGCCTTAAAAAAGTATGAAAAATAATTGAAAACCCAGAAAAAATTGTGTCATAAACAAAGCAGGGACAACATTGATTAAAAATACATAGATAGGGCCGGGAGCAGTGGCTCACACCTGTAATCCCAGCACTTTGGGAGGTCGAGGAGGGTGGATCACCTGAGGGTCAGGAGTTCGAGATTAGCCCGGCCAACGTGGTGAAATCCCCATTTCTACTAAAAATACAAAAATTAGCCAGGCATGATGGCACATGCCTATAATCCCAGCTACTCAGGAGGCTGAGGCAGGAGAATCACTTGAACCTGGCAGGTGGAGATTGCAGTGAGCCGAGATTGTGTCATTGCACTCCAATCTGGGCACAAGAGCAAAACTCCGTCTCAAAAAAAAAAAAAAAAAATTAATTGTTTTAAATTGCAGAGTTGAAAATTATTCTTTGGACCCAGCGTGGTGGCTCATGCCTGTAATCCTAGCACTTTGGGAGGCCGAGGTGGTCAGATCACTTGACATCAGGAGTTCAAGACCAGCCTGGCCAACATGGTGAAGCCCTATCTCTACTAAAAATACAAAAATTAGCCAGGTGTGTTGGCTGTATGTTGGCACATGTGTGTTGGCACATGCCTGTAATCCCAGCTACTCGGGAGGCTAAGGCAGGAGGATTGCTTTAACCCAGGAGTTGGAGATTGCAGTGAGTCAAGACACTGCTACTGCACTCCAGCCTGGGTGACAGAGTGAGACTCCATCTCAAAAAAAAAAGCAAAACAAAACAAAAAAAAACTCTTAGGGAATTATGGGAAAAGCTACCAAAAGTTTAAAAAAACCTCCGCCTGTAATCCCAGCACTTTGGGAGGCCAAGGCGGGCGGATCACCTGAGGTCAGGAGTTCCAGACACATTTTTACCTATGCACATTTTTTACATATGTGTGTTACGGGGGTTTGTTGTGAAGATTATTTCATCACCCAGGTATGAAACCTAGTACCCATTAGTTACTTTTTCTGATCCTCTCCCTCCTCCTTCTAATAGACCCCAGTATGGATTATTCCCCTCTGTGTCCCTGTGTTCCCATAATTCAACTTTCACTTTTAAGTGAAAATATGTATTTAGTTTTCTGTTCCTGCGTTATTTGCTAACAGCCTACAGTTCCACCCACATTCCTGCGAAAGACATGATCTCATTTTTTTTATGGCTGCACAATATCCCATGGTGTATATGTACTACATTTTCTTTATTCAGTCTATCATTGACAGGCATTTAGGTTGACTCCATGTCTTTGCTATTGCGAATTGTGCTGCAATGAACATACACATGCATGTGTCTTTATAATAGAATGATTTATATTATTTTAGGTATATATCCAATAATTGGATTGCTAGGTTGAATGGTATTGCTTTATCTAGGTCTCTGAGGAATGGCCACACTGTCGAGGATAGGTGAACTAATTTAAACTCCCACCAATGGTGCATAAGCATTCCTTTGACAAAACAAACAAACAAACAAACAAAACAAAACAAAAAACCCTTAATATTCTAAGTGGTTAGCTTTTTAGACAATGGTATACCAGGAGACTGTCCTCAGGCCCAGGTCACCTAGTTGCTCCTCTGAGAGGGTACACTCGCATTCCTCAGGCTGTCCTCTAAGAAATGACCCAGGGGATGACATTCATTAGACACCCCAAGAGATATGGTCACTACAGGCACATTGGGTTCTCCCAGACAGTTCTGAAACTCATGACCAAGAAAAGACTGGAGCACTGCTGTAAAGGGCCCTGTAATTTCTCCAAAGCAAACCTTCAACCCAAAGACGTACTAATAAGGTGTGTATGCCTTGGGAAGATAAAAGTGGGAGAGGCAGAGAGAATTTTTATTTTTATTTTCTACAGTGAAGTGTTAGAGGACTATTTTCTACTTTTTTCTCATGTGAAATGTTTAGACAGAAAACAAACCTTTAAAAATCTGCCGCCACCCACTGCTGTGTAAAATCATGATTAACAATTAAAATACCGTGTCTCTAATGTACAATAAAGGAGAAATAGTTGGTAGTGTGGTAAACTGGAGAGGGGAAGTTGGCCTCATATCCCATATTTGAGAATGTAGGAACAAAAGTGGAAATTATAATTTTACTGCAAGCCTGAGTTAGGCTAAGGGAAAAAAGTGGTGGATTAGAGCCCTGCTTGCCATACATTAGGGAGGCACAGAGGAAAACTCCTCCGTGGAGTATTAAAATAATTAAAGAGCTGGAAATTAGACTAAAGAGGCTCTAGTCTCCTGTGTTCATAAATTTAAAAAATCTAAAACCCAACTGGAATGCATTTCTTATAAATATATTAGGCCAGACGCGGTGGTTCAACCCTGTAATCGCGGCACTTTGGGAGGCGTGAGCCTGGGAGACGCAGCTTACAGTAAACGGAGGTCACACCACTGTACTTTACCCTAGCGACAGAGCGAGACTGTCTAAAAAGAAAAGAAAAAAAAATTAACAGGAAAGCTTGGGAACCCCATGGGTCGCAGCTCCTCCCACGCACACACCGAGTAGGGATTCTGCCCTGATGACCCGCCTGGCATCCCTAATCGCTCCAGGAAATACTCGGGGCTGCGGGCGCAGAGCTGCCCAGGGAGGTCCAGACAGGGCGCCTCGCAGGGACGAGGCGAGACGCTGGGGGTCCCGGTTGCGGGCCCAGCCGCCATCTTGCGGCCAGAGAGGCCTGGGGCGGAGCTGCGCCACAGAGGACTGAGGTCAGCGGACCCGCGAGTCGACTGTGCGGAGGCCGGTCCTGCCGGTTTCACAGTCCGCTCTCCCCTCTCGGGATGCCCAACCCCGCATACGCACCACTTCCCAGCTTCCAGGATGCCCTGGCATCTTAGCTGTGCATCTCCCAGGACCTGCAGATTACAGGGCAACAGAAGCTGTGACAAAGTCGCCGGGCTGGGGGAGATCCCAAAGTAGGGGACGCGAAACAGTGGAGACCCAGGCGAAGCTTTGGCGGGAGCGAGAGACAAAGACCCCGCCAAATGCCGGAAGCCACGCCCTCCTCTCCAACTGCGCGCCTGATTGGGCGATTCCTACGCCAGTGCCACTGACTGGATAGAGCTCCAGGACCCACCTCCCAATCCCACCCTCCCCAGTATTAGTGCATTTTATGGAGAGGGAAACAGGCTCAAGTAGGAGGTGTCACTTGCCTGGGGAATACTGCTAATGAACAAGTGAGCTGAGGCGTCGGGGAGCGGTGGCTCACGCCTGTGATCCCAGCACTTTGAGAGGCAGAGGCAGGCGGATCACCTGAGGTCGGAAGTTTGACATAAGCCTGACCAACATGGCGAAACCCCATCTCTACTAAAAATACAAAAACTAGCCGGGCGTGGTGGTGGGCGCCTGTAATCCCAACTGCTCGGGAGGCTGAGGCAGGAGAATCCCTTGAACCCGGGAGGCGGGAGCCAAGATCGCACTGTTGCACTCTAGCCGGGGTGACAGAGTGAGACTCTGTCTCAAAGATAAAGAAATAAAATTAAAAGGCTTCCTTAGCCAAGACACTGGTGGCTATCCTTGGGTGTCACTTAAAACTTCAAGGTGGCCAGGCCCGGTGGTTCAGGCCTGTAATCCCAGCACTTTGGGAGGCCAAGGTGGGCGGATCTTGAGGTCAAGAGATAGAGACCATCCTGGCCAACATGGTGAAACCCTGTCTCTATTGAAAATACAAAAATTAGTGGGGTGTGGTGGCGTGTGCCTGTCGTCCCAGCTACTAGGGAGGCTGATGCTGATGCAGGAGAATCGCTTGAAGGAGGAGGAGGTTGCAGTGAGCCGAGATCGGGCCACTGCACTCCAATATGTTAACAGAGTGAGACTCTGTCTCAAACAAAACAAAACCAAATAAAACAAAAAAACTTCAAGGTGAAGGACATCTATTTTCCAGTTGGCTCAGAGGAACTGACAGATAGTAGAATTGAAATATGTTTTTCTTTTCTTTGTTTTCTTTTTGTTTTGTTTTTGAGACAGAGTGAGACTCTGTTGCTCAGGCTGGAGTGCAGAGGCACCATCACAGCTCACTGCAACCTCCATCTCCTAGGTTCAAGCAATTCCCCTGCCTCAGTCCCCTGAGTAGCTGGGAGTATAGGTGTGTGCCACAGCGCCCAGCTAGTATTTGTATTTTTAGTAGAGCTGGGGTTTCTCAGTCCTGGCCAGGCTGGTCTCCAGCTCCTGACCTCAAGTGATCCACCCGTCTCAGCCTCCCTAAGTGCTGGGATTATAGGCGTGAGCTACCGCACCCAGACTGTAATAGCTTTAAACTCCCCCTCTCATAGGGACAGGCCACCTCCACACACCCCCTCTTACTTCACAGGCTCTGTCCCTAAGGTTTACCTGGGGGACTGCCTTCCTCCCATCTCATTAGCTCTCCAAGAGAGTCCAGCTCCCTCTGAAACCTACCCTAAGATGGCAATTTGTAAGCACTCCTCCATTCTCACAGCACAGTGGGACTTGTGGAGAGTGCGGCCCAATCCCCTTTCCTCAACTGATGTGACGGGGCAGGTGGCCAGCCAGACAGATGTTCAGTGACCTAATGGGTCCAGCATGCCCAGGGCCTAGCCCTGCAGCCTAGCACCTCTCCCCGACCTGGTCTTCCCTCCAGCCTTTTTCCTTCTGTCACCAATGACAGGTGATGTTTACCTGGGCCCCACTCTCATGAGCCTGGAAACTGGCGTTGGTTGACCGGGTGCAGTGGCTCATACCTGTAACGCCAGCACTTTGGGAGGCCAAGGCAGTTGGATCACTTGAAGTCAAGAGTTCAAGGCAAGGCTGATCAGTATGGTGAAACCCCGTCTCTACTAAAAATACAAATATTAACCGGGCATGGTAGCACATGCCTTTAATTCCAACTACTCGGGAGGCTGAGGCACGAGAATTGCTCTAACCCAGCAGACAGAGGTTGCAATAAGCCAAAATCATGCCTCTGCATTCCAGCCTGAGTGGCAGAGCGAGACTCTATCTCAAAAAAAAAAAAAAAAAAGAAAAGAAAAAGAAAAAGAAAAGAAAAAAAGAAAAAGAACAAAGATAGAAACAACCTGGTATGGGTAAACCCCAGCTGGGTGCCTGTAACTCCACTCTTACTTCCCACTCAAGTGGCATTATAAGTATCACCTCAAATGTGGTTTAATTCATGTATATTCCTCTCAGTAACATTTCTGACAACAGCCCTCATAATCAAATGAGCCTGGATTACAGAATACATGTGCATGTTTAAAACCTGAGGCAGCAGGTTTTGTATATGTGTATGATTCTCCTGCCTCAGCCTCCCAAGTAGCTGGGACTACAAGTGCGTGCCACCACGCCCAGCTAACTTTTGTATTTCTAGTAGAGATGGGACTTCACCATGTTGGCCAGGATGGTCTTGATCTCTTGACTTCGTGATCCACCCTCCTGGGCCTCCCAAAGTGCTGGGATAACAGGCGTGAGCCACCCTGCCCGGCCTATTATTCTTTCAGAGATATATTTTCATCTTTCTACTTTTTTTTTTCCTTTTCTTTCTATTTTCCTAATTTCTCCTTTTCTGTCTCTTCCTTACTGTCCTTCACTTTTTCTTCCTGTGTTTCTCTCTTCCTTTCTTTTTCTCTGTTTCTTTTTAACATTTCTTCCTTGTAGAACTTGGTTCCTAACTTCTTTTGTTCCTTCCTTTCTTCCTTCCTGCCTTTCTATGTTCCTACTTTCTTCCCTTTTTTTCCTCCTTCTCTCCTGCCTTCCTTTCTTCTTACCATAGGAACGTGGCATCATGCCTGGTTAACTTTTAGTAGAGGCAGAGCCTCACTATGTTGTCAGGGCTGGTCTCAAACTCCTGGGTTCAAGCGATTCTCCCACCTCAGCCTCCCATAGTGTTGGAACTACAGGTATGAGCCCCCATGCCCTACCTTCTTTTATTTTATTTATTTATTTATTTATTTATTGCCCTCTCTTTCTTCTTTCGTTTTTTCCTTCATTTCTTCTTTTACTTTCTTTTTGTGTCTCTCCATCTTTTTCCTTCCTTTTTCATCTTCCCTTTTTCTTTTCATTGTTTTCTCTATGTTTCTTTTGATATTTCTTTCTCCTTCTTCATTTTTTTTTTGTCTCTTCTTTCTTTTTCTTTCTCTCTGTTTTATTTCCTTCCTTCCTTTCCACCCTCCTCTTTCCGTCTTTGTGTGGATTCTGGGAGAGTCTCCTCATTCTGTATCTCCGTGTGTCCTAAACCACCCACTACCCTGTTCTGGTCATTCTTTCTCTGTCCGAGATGCATCTCCAAACACCCACACCCAGGGGTTGTCTTTGACTGGACTCTGTAGTGGTCTATGCAGAGCCACGTTTTGGGGATCATTTCTGGGATCGAGTGGATCCATTTCGTCCACAAGCTGCCCTTGCCATCTCGATCTGTCTTGCAGATATTCGCGCCGGTTGTCGCTGGTTGTCGCCGGTTGTCGCCGGTTGTGGGGCTCCATCTGAGGCCACCTGTCTAAGTTCTCTTGTTCTCTGGAGCTCCAGCGGCAGCTGCCGAGGGAGGGACACTCCCGGCTGTGAGCCGGGCGGAGTTCGGGAAGGCCCGCAGCCTTCAGCTGAACTGTCTCGTTGGGGCCAGAGCTCTGGCGCGTCCCTTGTGAGTCGGAGGTCCGGCGTGTAGGGCTGTGGCTTGGGAGGCTGTCCCCGCGCTCCCAGCCCAAGCCGAGTGTGGGGCTGCCCCGGCTGATCCCAAGCGCACCGCAACTGCCGAGGCCTGACCCGCTGGACCCACCAGGCCTGACGCACGGGGCCGGGGACGCCCACGCGGGTCCTGCTGTCTGAGGCTCCTGCCGAGTTTATTTCCAAGTCCCCATGGAGAGTCGGGGCCGTCCTGTGCCATTTTCTGAAGGCCCGAGAGGGGCGGGCCCGGGAGGGGTTCGCCCGTGGGCTTTCCGAGCGCCGAAAGGGACGGCGTGCTTCGCGGTGGGTGCCTCGGGTTGGAGGGCTCCCCTGCTTGGCCTCCTGCCCCTCTGGTTCCTGGCTCCTCCCCTCATTCCTGGAAGTGGGGGTGGCGGCAGCTAGATGCCCGGGCTGGGGCAGCGCTGGGGAAGCATGGTGTGGATGACTGAGGCGCAGGTGTCCGGGGGTGTGGCCCGGCAGGCCCCATCCCAGGTGTGACTGTGAGGGCCCGGGGGTGGCCGTCTGGGTCCCGGCCCTCTCCCACCCCACGGGTGGGGTGGTCACCGGGGGTGCAGTCCCTGCCCTTGAACCCTTCCTCCTCTTTACACTGCCCACATTAATGAGCAGACGCGGGTTGGGGGCGCGGTGAGAAGGAAGGTTGGCGATTTAGATGCCAGAAAAACAGCTTCAGGCCGCGAGCGCCACCCTTGGCCTGTAGGGTGGATCCGCTGGGCCTCTGCCTGCTGGCTTCTCAGTCCGGCCGCCAGGTCCACCAGATGTCGGCCAATAGTGTAGGACTTGGCCACCAGCTTGAAATGTTTAAGGTGGACCAGATGGCTCTCATCGGCTGCAGAACCGCTAAAATTCAGTAGAGGGTGCGATTACTGCTTACTGTGGCCTCCACCTTCCCGGGCTCACCCTGGCGATCCTTTCATTTCGGCCTCCCGAGTAGCTGAGGCTCGGGGGATCTTTCTGTTTTTGTTTTGTTTTTTGTTTTCCTAGCCTCACATCAAGTTTGTTTCCACAGTACATTGAGTTGCTGTTTTTTGTTTGTTTGTTTGTTTGTTGAAACGGAAGTTTGCTCTTGTTGCCCAGGCTGGAGTGCAATTGCGCGATCTCGGCTCACCGCAACCTCCGCTTTTGGGTTCAAGCTATTCTCCTGCCTCAGCCTCCCAAGCAGCTGGCATTATAGGCGTGCGCCACCACACCTGCTAATTTTGTATTTTTAGTAGAGATGGGGTTTCTCCATGTTGGTCAGGCTGGTGTGAAACTCCCAACCTCAGGTGATCAGTCCGCCTGGGCCTCCCAAAGAGCTGGGATTACAGGCCTGAGCCACCCGCCCGGCCGCTGTTTTATTTTTATTTATTTATTTTTTCTTTTTCTTTTATCTCTTGCATGCTCCTTCCTGTACACTGAAATTGCTGTTTAGATTTCTTTTTTCCTCTTTTTTTTTTCATTTTTGAGTGAAGCCTTGGCCCCAAGAGTGCTGGAATTACAGGCGTGAGCCACCATGCCTGGCTCTATCTATCTACCTACCTTTTTTTTTAAAGTAGAGACATGGTCTCAGTATGTTGTCCAGGCTCTGGTTATATATATTACTTTTTAAACTTTAATTATCATTTTTTAATAAAGATGTCTCACCATGTAGCCCCCAGGGTAGTCTGGAACTCCTGAGCTCCAGGTATCCTCCCACCTTGGCCTCCCAGTTGCTGGGATTACAGGCATGAGCCACCATGGATGGTCTGGTCATATTTTTGATGTGTTGATTCTTCCCAGTCCAGATGCATAATCTCACCCCTGAACATTCCTGACAGTGTGATTATGACATATGACTTTACCCGGCACCAGAGAGAGTTGGTGATCCAGCCCTGGCCCAGCCCACAGGAGAGATTGTGACATATCACTGGATCCAACACTGAGGTGATGCGATTATTCTACTGCCTTGGCACTGCACACAGGGGACATTGTGACATCACTGGGTCTTGTACCCAGGTGGTGTGAATCTTCTCTCCAGCCTTGGCTCTTCCACAGGGGGCATTGTGTCATATCGCTGGGCCCCACACATACATTCTGTGACTCTCCTGCCTGTGCCCTGTGCATGTGGGTCATTGTGACATATTGCTGGGTCCAACGCCCAGGTGATGTAACTCTACTGCATAGGCCCTGCCTACAGAGGACATTGTGACATATACCTGCACCCATCACACAGGTAATACAGCTCTCGTCTACTGCCTGGCCCCTGCTCACAGAAGGGACTGTGACATATGGCTGGGCTCACACTTAGCTGCCATGTCTCTCCTCCTTGTCTTAGGTTCTGCTCGCAGGGGATATTGTGACATGTCAGTGAGCCTAATACTAAGGTGACATTCTGTTTGTTTGTTTGTTTTTGTATTTTTAGTAGAGACGGCGTTTCTCCATGTTGGTCAGGCTGGTCTCGAACACCTGACCTTAGGTGATCTGTGATGTGTATCTCCTCCATGTGTTACTTTCAGGAAGAAATGGTCACCTATCACTGGTTGAGAACCTAGGTGATGTGACTCTCCTGCCTGGTCACTGCCCTCGGGGAAGAATTTTTTATACCGTTGGTCCAGCATCCAGGAAATGTGATTCTCCTGAGTGCTTTCTGCCAACAAGTTGGTTGGTTACATATCTTGGCCCAGATCACAGGTGTGATGATGACTGTAATACTTTGTACCAGCCAATGGAAGAGATACTGTCTCTCACAGCTAGGCTTAGAAAAAGGAGTAAAATCCTGGGTCTCCTCTCTGCATGAAGGTTATAGAGAATTACTACTCTCTTGTATGTTGTATAAAGCCCTTGGATGGTACAGAGAGAGATGAAGACATAGCAAACAGGTTAGATCATGTTTCTTGTAAGCACACCCTGCCAATTTTAGAATTATCACTCTCACACACGGACAGAACCCACTGATGAGTTCATGATTCTCATGCGCAGATGCAGTCCACAGTTGAAATTGTGACTATCATATGTGAACATCTGGCCACAGTTGAGATGGTGACTCATTTCTAAACCCAGCTCATAGGCAGGTGAGGACTACTCTCCTCTCTGGACCCAGCCAATTGGAGATATGTTGACTCTCATACCTAGACTTACAGCCACATAAGATCATGGGTCCGTAGGACCACAAAAGTCTCAGAGCAGATTGTGACTCATGCAGACCATACAAAGCCCTCAAGTGGTACAGAGTGTGTCCTGACAGAGACAAGCACACAGGTGAGATTGTGACACTCATATTCACACCCAGTCAACAGCAAATCATTCACTTAAATGAATGCAACCCACTTCTGAGGTTCTGAATCTCATATTTGGAGGCAACTGAATGTTGGAAAATGGACTCTCACTCATAGATTCTGTCCACAGTTGGGTTGGTGACTCTTTAACCAAGATTCAGCACACCTTTGTGACTGTAACTTCACTAAGGCACAGAGTTTGCAAGAGAAATTGAGGCTCATTCACAAATCCAGTCCACCACTGAGGTTGTGACTCATTGTACTTAAACCCAACATGTAGGAGGTGTTGACTCTCATTCCTTGATTCAAAACAATGTCATTTTTTTTTTTGTTTCGCCATGTTGGTGAGGCTGGTCTCGAACTCTTGACCTCACGTGATCCACCTGCCTTGGCCTCCCAAAGTGCTGGGATTGCAAGCATGAGCCACCGCACCCAGCTGACAATCTCATTTTTAATGTCACCACAGGACCTTCTTACAGGTGTGATTGTGACATGTGAATCTGCCCAGCATCTGAGTTATTTGACTCTCTCACCTGGGCCCAGTTTGTAGTGACATATCATGGGACCCAGACCCTTGGTAATGTCACTCTATTTTGCCTTGATACAGTCCACAGGGGACATTGTGACATATCACTGGGCCATGCACCCAGGTGATGTGAGTCTCCTCTTCTTAACGCTGCCCACAGGGGTACTGTAACATATTGTTAGGCCTAGGTTATGTGACTCTCTTGCTTGTGTCCTTCCCACATGGGCTATTGTGACATATGGCTGAGTCCAACACCCAGGTGATGTAACTTCATTCTGGACCCTATCTACAGAAGTCATTGTAATATATATATATATATATTCACCAATCACTGAGGGAATGTTCCTTTTTTTTATTTCCTGCCTTCTCTCTACTCACGGGGGTACTTTCTGCCTACAAATGAGATTGTGACATATCATGGCATCTAACCTTAAGGTGATGTTACTTCTTTGCTCTGGCTGTGCCCTTAGAAGACACTGAAACATACTGCTGGGTCCAGCACCAAGATTATGTGGGTTTTCTGCCTGAACCCTGACCACAAGAAGCATTGTAACATATCTCTCGACCCATTGCAATTTCTCCTATGGGCAAAGCCCAGGCAAATGTCCTCTTTTTCTACATGATGTGACTCTCCTTTTCTACAGTGTAGGGTTTGTCTACAGTGGGAATTGTGATATATCACTTGATGTAGCTCCTGTGTGATGTGACTCTTCTTTCCTGCTTGGCCCCTTTTCAGTGGGGTGATTTGAACATAAAGCTGAGCCCTGCATCTAGGTTATGTCTTTCCTCTTGTTTATGAGCCCTACCCACAGAAGGCATTGTGACATATCCCTAGCCTCTTACCTAGGTAATATGACATTCTTGCCCAGGCCTTCCCCTCAGGAGGTATTGTGAAATATTGCTGAACTGAGAACCTAGGTGATGTAACTCTCCTCTACTGCCTGGGCCGTGTATATGTTGTGTACTGCAACGTGTCTCTGGGTCCAACACTGAGTTGATGTGACTGTCTTGCATGGACCCTCCCACAGATATATTATAGCACATCTTTGCATTTATTATCTGGGTGGTGTGATTCTTCTCTTCTGCTTGAGGCCTGCCAAAAGAAAAGATTGTGACAGGTCAGTGGGTCCAGCACCTAGGCGATATGACTCTCCTCATTTGCCTGAGATCTTCATATTTTGGATGTTGTGACATATCATTAGAACAAATACCTAGGGGTTGGAAGGTTCCTGACTGAGCCCTTCCCACAGGCGGCCTTGTGACATATTTCTCTATCCATCACCCAGAAGGTGAAACTGTCTACTTATGCATCCTGCCCACTGGGAAGATCATGACAATCGCTGGGCCCAGCAACCAGGTATTGTGTCTGTCCTCTCTGGGCCTCACCCACAGTGAGTCTTGTGACTATCTCCTGGCCCAGCATCCAGGTGATCTTACTCTTCTGCCCATGTCCTGATTTTAGGAGGAAATTGTAACATCCTCGGTTGAGTGCCCAGTGATGTGATTCTCCTTCCTGGTCCATGCCCTCAGGGAAGAACTGGCCCAGCCCACAGTTAATGTCACTCTTGTCCTTGCTGTCTACCCACGGGTAGGATAGTGGCATATATCATGGCCAAGCACAAAGATGTCATGATGACTGTCATACCTTGAAGAAGGCAATAGGAGAGATAATGTTGCTCCTAGGTAGGCTTAGGAAAATGAGGAAGTTTTTCTGTACAAAAGTCATAGAGAATTACACTTTCTGACATCTATAAAGACCTAGTGTGTAACAGAGAATGTCATAACAAGACCCAGCACACAGGCGAGACTGTGTTTGTCCTATGCAGACCCCACTAACCTTCAGAATTGTCATCCTCACACATGGACAGAGCCCACTGGTGAGGTCCTGAATCACACATGAATGCAGTTCACAGTTGGAATCGTCACTGTCATAAGTGAACTTCTGGCCACAGTTGGGATGGTGACTCATTTCTAAACCCAGCTCGTAGGAAGGTGAGGACTCTCCTCTCTGGATCCAGCCAATTGGCGAATGTTGACTCTCATATCTAGACTTAGAACCACAGGAAAGACTCTGGATCTCTTTCTTGTGTGAAGGTCACAGAGGATCATCATTCTTGCATATTGTATAAAGCCCTCAAGTGACACACAGAGTGTCATAAGGGAACACAGCACACAGGTGAGACAGTGTTTCTCGAATGCACACCCAGGCAGCAGTAAAGATTGTCCTTCTCCCACATAAATACATCCCACTGTCGAGGTTCTGAATATCACACAAAGAGGCTGTCAAAAGTTAGAGAATTGACTCTCATATGTGGATCTGGTCCACAGGTGGGTTGGTGACTCCCAGACCAAGATTCAGCACACATGTGAGGCTGTGACTGCACTGAAAGGACAAGTCTGCAGAATAAATTGTGGCTCGCTTGCAAAAATTCTGTCAACCATTGAGGCTGTGACTCACACACTTAGATCCAACATCCAAGGCTGGCCACGGCGGCTCACTCCTGTAATTCCAGCACTTTGAAAGGGTGAGGTGGGCGGATCACTGGAGGTCAGGAGTTCAAGACCATCCTGGCCAATGTGGTGAAACCCCGTCTCTACTAAAGATACAAAAATTAGCCAGGTATGGTGGCAGGCGCCTGTAATCCCAGCTACTCTGGAGGCTGAGGCAGGAGAATCTCTTGAACCCGGGAAGTGGAGGTTGTAGTGAGCTGAGATCACGCCATTGCACCCCAGCCTGGGGACAAGAGTAAGACTTCATCTCAAACAAACAAAATCAAACAAATAAATAAATAGATCCAACATCCAGGAGGTGTTGACTCTCATACCTAGAACCTGGGCACATATGGAATTTCTAACCTCATCCCTGGACTTTCCTGCAGGTGTGATTGTGTCCATCTGCTAAGCACCTTAGTGATTTGAGTCTCCTGCCTTGACCCAGTCCACAGATAAGACTGTGACATATCGCTTGTCTCTGCACCTTGAAGATATGACTTTCTCTTCCAGCCTTGGTGCTGCCCACAGGATGGATTATGACATACAGCTAAGCCCTGCACTCAGGTTATGTGACTCTTCTCTTTTGCCTGTGCCCTGAATATTTCACATATTAGGACATGTTACTAGGCTGAACACCTATAAAATGAGAGGCTCCTCCCTGGGCCCTATCTACAGAGGGCCTTGTGACATATCTCTTCATCAATCTCACCTAGGAGATGTGACTCTCCATTTTTGCCTGCACTCTGCCCACAGGAAAAATTGAGAATTGTCACTAGGCCCAGATAGCAGGTGATGTGTTTCTCCTACCTGGGCCTTGACCACAGAGAGCATTGTTACCTATTGCTGGGCTCAGCACCCAGGAGATACAACTCTACTGTCAGTGTCCTGCTTTCAGGAGAAAGTCGTAACATATTCCTGGCTGAGTATTCAGTTGATGTGACCCTCCTGTGTGGTCCCTGCCCTAAGAAAAGATTGCGATGTATTCCTGGCCAAAAACCCAGGTGATGTGACTCTTCTCGCTCCATATTCACAGGTGAGATTTTAAAAGAATTTGGCCCAGCTCACAGGTGTGATGAAGACGCTTATACCTCATACTTCACGGGTTCAGATGGAAGAATTCTCACCTGGCTATGAACTGGATTTAGAAATGGGCCATCATGCTGGGCGTGGTGGCTCTCATACCTCAAAGCAGCCAGTAGGAGAGATGCTGTTTCTTATTGCTAGGCTTAAAATAATGAGTATAATGCTGGCTCTCCTTCTTTTACAAAGGCTATAGGGAATATCCACTTTCTTACATACTATATAAATCTCTAACTGTACAAAGAGTGCCATTCTAGGCTTCAGAACACAGGTGACATTGTGTTTCTCATATGCACACCCCAGCAACTATTAAAATGGTCACCCTCACACATGGATAGAGCCCACTGGTGAGGTCCCGAATCTCACATACGAACACAGACCACAGTTGAAATTGTGACTGTCATATGTGAACATCTTGCCAGAGTTGGAAATATGACTTTTTCTTTCTTTTTTTGGGGGGATGGAGTTTTGTTCTTGTTGCCCAGGCTGGAGTGCAATGGCATTATCTTGGCTCACTGCAACCTCCGTCTCCTGGGTTAAGGTGATTCTCCTGCCTCAGCCTCCCAAGTAGCTGGGATTACAGGTGCCCGCCACCATGCCCAGCCAATTTTTTGTATTTTTAGTAAAGATGGGATTTCATTATGTTGGCCAGGCTGGTCTCAAACTCCTGACCTCAGGTGACCCACCCGCCTCAGCCTCCCAAAGTGCTGGGATTACAGGCGTGAGCCACCGGCCCTGGCATGACGACTCATTTCTAAATCCAGTTCATAGGCAGGTGAGAATTCTTGTAACTGAACCCGTGAGTATTCTATCTATCTAAGCCCAGGGATGGGAGTCAACATGTCCCCCAGCCAATTGGGGACATGCTGACTGTCATCCCTGGGCTTAAGGCCACAGTGAACACAGTTCACAGGAGGTATGCAGAATCTCATACATGGATCCACTTTATTGGTGTGATTGTCGCTATCATACTTAGACCCAACATAGAAAATGTAGTGACTCTCATACCTGGAACCGGGACCTGTGTAGGACTGTTAATTCATCACTGGACCTTCCTGCAGCAGTTGTGATTGTGACATAACGCTTCTAACCAGCACTGAGTGACTTGACTTTTCTACCTGGTCACAGCCCAAAGGCAAGATTGTGATATATCACTGGAGCCAGCACCTAGGTGCTGTGACTCTCCTCTATTTTGGGGACCCCACAAATTTTGGGTATTGTCAAATATCGCTGGATCCTGCACCCATGTTATGTGACTCTGCCACTGTGCCCTATATTTTGTGCCATATTGTGGCAAAATATGTCACATTAGACATTGTTACATATTGCTGGGTCCAACACCCAGGTGAGGTAACATTATTTTCCTAGGCCCTGCCAGGAGGCATATTTGTGACATAACTGAATGCCTATCACCATGGCGATGTTACTCTCTTCTCCTGCCTGGTCTCTGCTCACAGAGAAATTGTGAAATGTCACTGGCCTAGCATCTAGGTGATGTAAGTCTCCTCTTTTTCTGAGGCTACACATATTTGGGTATTGTGACATATTGCTAGGCTCAACACCTGAGGGATGGGAGTCTCTTACCTGGGCACTTCCTATGGGGGACATTGTGACATATCTCTGCACTCATCACCTAGGAGATGTGACTCTCCTCTTCTGCCTGCACCCTGCCTACAGGAAAAATTGTAGCTTGTTGCTGTGGCCAGCAACCAGATGATGTGGTTCTCCTGCCTGGGTCTTTATTACAGGAAAGATTGTTGAAATATGACTGGACCCAGCATCCAGGTGATGTGATTTCTTCTGCCCTGTCACAAATATGGGAAAATTATAGCATATTGCTATGACCAGCACTTAGCTGGTATTACCCTAATCTTTTTCTTGTTTTTTTTTTTTTTTTTTCTTTTTTGCCTGCAGAGGATATTATGACATATTGCCTGACCCTGCACAGACATTATGCGACTCTTCTGTCTGCAGTTTGCCCACTTGGGCCATTGTGAGATATTACTGGGTCCAACAACCAGGTGATGCAACTTTTATGCCTGCGCCCCGCCTACAGGGGGCATTTTGGAATGACTTTGCATCAATCACACGCGTGATGTGACTCTTCTGTCACCTGCTCTCTGCTCACAGGAAGGATTGTGACCTTTCACAGCACATAGCTGATGTGACTCTTCTTTTATTTCTTAGTTTTTCCTACAAAACAGATTGTGGAATATCGCTGAACCTAGTACTAAAGGGATATTACTCTTTTTCTTTTCTTGGTCCTGCCCATGTAAGACATTGTGACATATTGCTGGGCCCTGCACCTAGATAATGTGAGTTTTCTGCGTGGATCCCACTTACTGAAAATAGTTTGACATATCTCTGAGCCCATTTTATGTGACTCTCCTCTTTTCTCTGGGCTTTGTCCATAGGTTAGATTGTGATGTATCTTTGGGCTTGGGTCATGCCCAAGAAGGGAGAGTGATTTATTGACAGAAGGTTCCAGCACACAGGGGATGTAATTCTTCCACTTGGTCCTTGTAATTCTATTGCTTGGTCCCTGCCCAAGTGGTCATTGTGACATATCTCTGGGCCGATTACCTAGATGACAGATCTCTCCTTTTTTTTTTTTTTTTTTTTTTTTTTCCTGAATCTGTCCACAGGGGGAAATGTAACATATCACTTGGCCGAGCACCTTTGTGATGTGACTCTTCTCTCATGCCTAGGCCCTACCCGCTGGAGTGATTGTGCTATATAGGTGGGCCCAGCTCCTGTGTTATCCGACTTCTATCTTTTTCTGGAGCCCTACAAACAGATAACATTATGAAATAACAGGCCGGGCGCGGTGGCTCACTCCTGTAAGCCCAGCACTTTGGGAGGCAGAGGCGGGCGGATCATGACATCAGGGGATCAAGACCATCCTGGCTAACACGGTGAAAACGCATCTCTACTAAAAATACAAAAAAATTAGCCGGGCATGGTGGGTGGCACCTGTAGTACCAGCTACTCAGGAGGATGAGGCAGGAGAATGGCGTGAACCCAGGAGGTAGAGCCTGAAGTGAGATGAGATCATGCCACTGCACTCCAGCTTGGGTGACAGCGTAAGACTTCATCTCAAAATAATAATAATGATAATAATAATGATAATAATAATAATAAAAGTCTTCTTTAAAAAAATAAAATAAAATAGCTCAGGGCCTTTAACCTTGGTGATGTGACTTTTCTGCCTGGACTCTCCTCTCAGAGGGTATTGTATCATGTTGCTGGAGGCAGCATTTAGGTGATGTGACCCTTCCTCTTCTACTTGGACTTTGACCAAAAAGGAATTGTGATGTATCGCTGGACCCAGCACCTATGTGATGGGACTCTCTTCTCTTGTCTGGATTCTGCATAGATTTTGTGTTGTGACATATAGCCGGGTCTGTCAGCCCAGTGATGCGAGTCTTTTACATAAGCCTTGACTGCAAGAGTATTATGACCTATCTTTTCATTCATCACGTAGGTGATGTGATTCTTCTTTAGCCTGCAGCCTGCCAAAAAAAAAAGATTATGATGTATCACTGGACCCAGCACCCAGATGATGTAGCTTTCATCTTTTGCCTGAATCTTATGTATTTTGCATATTGTTACATATCACTTGGTCTGACATTAGGAAATGGGAGGCTCCTGCCTGGGCGCTGCCCACAGGAGGTCTTGTGACATATTTCGGCTTTTGTCACTCTCTCTTAGCCAGGCTTAGAAAAGCAAACATAATCCTGAATCTCCCCTATTTGCAAAGGTCATAGAGAATCACCACTCTTTTTTTTTTTTTTTAAGATGCAGTCTCACACTGTCACCCAGGCTGCCATGTAGTGGAGTGATCTCAGCTTGCTGCAACCTGAACACACTCCACAGCAAAAACTGTGACTGTCACATGTAATTATGTGACCACAGTTAAGTTAGTGACACATTTCTAAACCCAGCTCATAGGCAGGTGAGGGCTCTTCTCTCTGGACTCAGCCAATTGGAGAGATGTTGATTCTAATACATGGGCTTAGGTCCACAGGCACGATTATGAGTCCATACTAGAACTAAGGTCTCAGAACAAATTGTGACTATCATGCCTATTGCATAAAGCTCTCAGTTGGTACAGAGAGCTCTGTAACAGGGCCCAGTGCACAGGTGACATTGTGACACTCCTATGCACACCCAGCCAACAGTAAAGATTGTCATCTTTCCACAGGAACACAGCTGTTGAAGTACTGAATATCACACCTGGACTTAGCCAAAAGTGGGAAAATTGACTCTCATACATGGATTTGGTTCAAATGTGGGTTGGTGACTCTCACACCAAGATTCAGCATACCTGTGCAGCTTTGACTCCACTAAGGGGACACAGTCCCCAGCAACAATTGAGGCTCTCATTAATGTATCCAGTCAACCACTGAGACTGTGACTCGTGTGCTCAGACTGAACATAACAAAAGGTGTTGACTCACCAGGCGTGGTGGCTCACACCTGTAATCTCAACACTTTGGGAGGCCGAGGTAGGCAGATCACAAGGTCAGGAGTTCGAGACCAGCCTGGCTAACATGGTGAAACCCCACCTCCACTAAAAATACAAAAATTAGCCGGGCATGGTGGTGTGTGCCTGTAGTCCCAGCTCTTCAGGAGACTGAAGCAGGAGAATCACTTAAACCCTGGAGGTGGAGGTTGTAGTGAGCCAAGATCGCACCACTGTACTCCAGCCTGGGTGATAGAGTGAGATCCCATCTCAAAAAAAAAAAAAAAAAAAGTGTTGACTATAATACCTAGAAATGGGACATGTGTGGGATTATGAACTTTATCTCTACATTCTTCTGCAACTGTAATTGTGACATATACCTCTGCCCAGCACCTGATTTGACTCACCTGCCTGGTTTGCAGTCCACAGATCGGATAGTGACACATTGCTGAATCCACCACCTAGGTTGTGTTGTCTGTACTTCTGCCTCGGTATTGTCCATAGAGGGCATTGTGACATATTGCTATGTCCAACATCCAGGTGATGTAACTCTCCTTGCTGGGTCCTGCCTACAGGAAGCATTATGACCTATCTGTGTACCCATCACACAGGCAATGTGACTCTCTCTTTCTGCCAGGTCCCTGCTCACACAAAGGATTGCTACTTATCACTGGGCCTGGCACCTAGCTGATGTGCCTCTTCTCTTCTACCTACGTTCTGCTGACAGTGTAGATTGTGACATACTGCTGGGCCAAACACCAAGGTGATGTTACATTTTTGTCTTGGCTCTTTCCTCATCATGCATTGTGACATATTGTCAGGCTCAGAACCGAGGTGATATGAGCCTTCTTCCTGAACCCTGCCCACAGCAGACATAGTGACATATCTTTGAACCCCTCAGCTGTGTGATGTGACTCTCTTACTTAGGGTTTGCCTATAGGAGAGATTGCGACATACCTCTGGGCCCAGCACCTAGATTATGTGACTTTTTTCTTGCCATTGCCATGCTCCCATAAAAGAGAGTGACTTTTCCCTGGGATCAGCACACAGGGAATGTGGTACTTCTGCCCAGTTCCTGTTCAAAGGGATTATTGTTACACATCTCTGGGCCCATTACCTAGATGATGTGACTCCTCTTCTTCCTGGGACCTGTCCACAGTGGGGATTGTGATGCATCACTTGGCTTAGCACCTATGTGATGCGACTCTTTTCTCATGTTTTGGCCCTGCCCACTGGGTGGTTGTGATATGTAGCTGAGCCCAGCTGTCAGGTTATGTGATCTTTCTGTTCTTCCTGAGCCCTACCCACAGGGGGCATGGTGGCATGTCTCTGAGCCTCTCACCTAGATGATGTGACTTTTCTGCCAGGGGTCTTCCCTCAAAGGGACTGTGACATTTCTGGATCCAGAACTTAGGTGAT
The DNA here is from genome assembly GCF_008728515.1 of Papio anubis. Lineage (NCBI taxonomy): Eukaryota > Metazoa > Chordata > Mammalia > Primates > Cercopithecidae > Papio > Papio anubis. The sequence goes on from NC_044995.1 coordinate 29,788,090, forward strand.
ATGACTCGCTTCTACTGTTTGGGCTCTGCACAAAATGTGACCCTTTTTTGTTTCTTTGTTTGTTTTTGTTTTGTTTTTTAGACAGAGTCTCACTATGTTGCCCAGGGAGAGTGCAATGGCTCACTGAAACCTCCGCCTCCTGGGTTAAAGCCATCCTCCTGCCTCAGTCTCCCGAGTAGCTGAGATTACAGGTGCCTGCCACCATGCTTGGCTAATTTTTGTATTTTTAGTAGAGATGGAGATTCGCCATGTTGGCCAGGGTGGTCTCGAACTCCTGAATTCAGGTGATCTGCCTACCTCAACCTCCCAAAGTCCTGGGATTACAGGGTTGAGCCACTGCACCTGGCCCCAAAATGGGACTTTTTTAATTTTTATTTTTTGAGACAGGGTCTGCCTCTGTCACCAGGCTAGAGTGTAGTGGCACCATCTCGGCTCACTGCAATCTCTGCCTCCTGGGTTCAAGCAATTCTCCTGTCTCAGCCTTCCAAGTAACTGGGATTACAGGTATGTGCCACCACGCTTGGCTAATTTTGTATTTTTACTAGAGATGGGGTTTCACCACGTTGGTCATGCTGGTCTCGAACTCCTGACCTAAGGTGATCCACCCACCTCGGCCTTCCAAAGTGTAGGGATTACAGGCGTGAGCCACCGTGTGCAGCCTAATTTTTGTATTTTTAGTAGAGACGGTATTTCACCATGTTGGCCAGGAAGGTCTCAGTCTCCTGACCTCGTGATCTGCCCGCCTCAGCCTCCCAAAGTGCTGGGATTACAAATGTGAGCCACCACGCCTGGCGTGACTTATTTTTGTTTTTGTTTTTTTTGTGCCAGGTCTCTGCATACATTGTGTATTGTGACATATGGTTGAGTCCAACACCTAGGTACTATGAGTCTCCGGCATGGGCTCTGTTCAGAAAGGTGTTATGACATATTATTTTTTCATCACTTAAGTGTGGTGACTCTCCTTTTTTGACTAGAACCTGCCACAAAGAACAATTGTGAAATAACACTGGACCCAGCACCTAGGAGAGGTGACTCTACTTTTTTCCTGTGTATTGGGTATTGTGATACATTGCTGGGCCCAACACCTACGGGATGGGACGCTCCTTTCTTCACCCCACCCGCAGGGCCTTTGTGACAAATCTCTGTATCCATGACCTAAATATGTGACTCCTCTATTCTGCCTGTGCCCTGCTCACAGAGAAGATGGTGACATTTTGCTAAGTGCAGTGTATCTTATGCTGACCTCCTATCTCATCCTGTAACTATGAATGCCTAACCTGGGGATGCAGCCCAGTAGGTCTCAGCCTCATTTTACCCAGCCACTTTTTGAGATGGAGTTACTCTGGTTTGAATGCCTCTGATACTAAGATCCATTATAAAATTATGAAAAAAATCTATTTGAATTATAGTGAATAAGAAGAGGAAGAATTAGGATGGGCTATTTTGAAAGATGTAGGAATAGTTATATTTGTGTTATTAGTTTTCTATTAACCTCCATTTGTAACTTATGAATAGACATCTTGTTTTAGTCTATCTAGTTTAAACAGACACACTTGATAATAAAAGGGGACCCTTCTGTGAAGGGAAAATAAATCTCGTGATGTGAATATTACTAAGCCACTGGAAAAGTCAATCTGAGAGCTATGTCAGGCAAACCTGCCTTCCATTTTATTTCTAAACAAGATAGTCACAAAGATTTTAAAAAGCTACATACCTTCTTCACAATTTGCCCACAAAGACATTTCTTATGTGAACAAACGACAGAACTCAAAGTCATCCCTCTGAGACTTGCCTGAGACATATGAATATCTGATTGCCTCCTCTGCCCTATTGCTAATTTATTTCATATTTTTGAGATGGAGTCTCGCTCTGTCATCCAGGCTGGAGTGCAGTGGTGTGATCTCACCTCACTGCAACCTCCGCCTCTCAGGTTCAAGTGATTCTCCTGTCTCAGTCTCCGAGTAGCTGGGATTACAGGTGCCCACCACCATGCCCAGCTGATTTTTGTGTTTTTAGTGGAGACAAGGTTTCACCATGTTGGCCAGGCTGGTCTTGAACCCCTGACCTCAAGTGATCCACCCACCTCAGCCTCCCAAAGTGCTGGGATTACAGACGTGAGCCACTATGCCTGGCCCCTATTGTTAATTTGGAAATGCAGATTCACTGAGCCAGACTAAATTGTGTATTCAGTGGAAGGCTGATCAAGGACTCCAAAGAATTTATCCTTTTGTCTTTTATTTACTTATGACCTGGCAGCCCTAATCTCAAATTGACCCCCCTTAACAGGTGTAACCAATGTACATTTTATACATTTTGATTGATGTCTTATGTCTTCTTTCTTGCTTGCTTTCTTTTGAGATATTCTCACTCTGTCACCCAGGTTGGAGTGCAGTGGTGTGATCCTGACTCACTGCAGCCTCCACCTCCCAGGTTCAAGCAATTTTACTGTGTCAGCCTCTGAGTAGCTGGGACGACAGGCATATGCCAAAAAACTCAGCTAATTTGTCTCTTAAAATGTATAAAAGCAAGCTGTACCCCGACCACCTTGGGTACATGTCACCAGGACCTCCTGAGGCTGTGTCACGGGCTCATCCTTAACCTTGGAAAAATAAGCTTTCTACATTGAGACTGTCTCGGATAACTTTTGGTTTATACAGCCAAGGCTCTGCTAGCTGGTCACTACTGCACCCCAGACTGAAGCACCACCATTGCAGGAACTCTGGTTCCTTGATAACGGTTGTTTCATTTGAATGGCACATGGGCAGATGTGTACCTGAGACTGCAGCAGTGAGCTCCTAGGGGATATGGGATGTTGCAAGCACCAGTTTCCAACTAGTCTAGGGAATCTAGACAGCCTGGACAATCTTCCTTGTGACTGTTTAAAGTTTTTATTGTTGTTGTTGTTGTAGTTTTGAGATGGCGTCTTGCTCTGTTGCCCAGGCTAGAGTGCAGTGGCAGGATCTCGGGTCACTACAACCTCTGCCTCCCAAGTTCAAGTGATCCTCCTGCCTCAAACCCCTAGTAGCTGGGATTATGGGCACGCACCACCATATCTGGCTAATTTTTGTATTTTTAGTAGAGATGGGATTTCGCAATGTTGGCCAGGCTGGTTTCGAGTGGCTCACACCTGTAATCCCAGCACTTTGGGAGGCCAAGGTGGGCAGATCACCTGAGGTCAGGAGTTCGAGACTCCTGACTAAATACCCCTTGGTCTGGGTAGACACTTTCACTGGATGGGTAGAGGTCTTTCCCATAGGGTCTGAAAAAGGCCACTGCCATCATTTCTTCCCTTCTGTAAGACGTAATTCCTCAGTTTGGCCTTCCCGCCTCTATATAGTCCAATAATGGACCAGCCTTTATTAGTCAAATCACCCAAGCAGTTTTTCAGGCTCTGGGTATTCTGTGGAACCTTCATACCCCTTACTGTCCTCAATCTTCAGGAAAGGTAGAACAGACTAATGAGCTATTAGCCTCCAACTTAAAAAGGTAAGTCTCTGTCAAGGATAGAGCCCAAAACTCACCACTAACCAAGCAAGTAATTACGCTGAACCCCCTTGGGCACTCTCTAATTGGATGTCCTGGGTCCTCCCAATTCTTAGTACTTTAATACTTGTTTTTCTCCTTCTCTTACTTGGATCTTGTGCCTTCTGTTTAGTTTTTCAATTCATACAAAACCACATCCAGGCCATCACCAATCATTCTATATAACAAATCCTCCTCTAACAACCCCACAATATCACCCCTTACCATACAATCTTCCTTCAGCTTAATCTCTCCCACTCTAGGTTCCCACTCTGCCCCAATCCCACTCAAAGCAGCCTGAGAAACGTCACCCATTCTCTCTCCATACCACCCCCCAAAACTTTCGCTGCCCCAACACTTCAACACTATTTTGTTTTATTTTTCTTATTAATATAAGAAGACAGGAATGTCAGGCTTCTGAGCCCAAGCCTGCACGTATTCATCCAGATGACCTGAAGCAAGTGAAGAATCACAAAAGAAGTGAAAATGGCTGGTTCCTGCCTTAACTGATGACATTACCTTGTGAAATTCCTTTTCCTGGCTCAGAAGCTCCCCCACTGAGCACCTTGTGACTCCCACCCCTGTCAACCAGAGAACAACCCCCTTTGACTGTAATTTTCCACTACCTACCCAAATCCTATAAAATGGCCCCACCCCATCTCCCTTTGCTGACTCTTTTTTTTGGATTCAGCCCGCCTGCACCCAGGTGATTAAAAAGCTTTATTGCCCACACAAAGCCTGTTTGGTGATCTCTTCACACGGACGCGTGTGACAGTAACCCTTCTGCCTAGGGTAATTGTGATATGTTCCTGTGCCCATCACCCAGATAATGTGACTCTTCTATTTTTCTGAGACCTTCCTATGGTGAGGATTGTGACATATTGCTTGGCCCAGCACCTACGTGATGATTCTCCTTTCATAGCAGAGACCTGCCACCTTGAGTGGTTGTGACTCTGGGCCCAGTCTCTGGGTTATGTGACTCTTTTGATTATCCTCAGCTCCACCTACAAGGAGCACTGGGAAATATCTTTGGACACCTCGATTAGGTGATGTGACTCCCCTTCCTGGGCTCTTTCCTCAGGAGGTATTGTGGCATATTCCTGGACCAAGTACCTTGGTAATGTAACTCCTTTCTAGTGCTTGGACTCTACCCAAGGAGAGATTGTAATGTATCGCTGAACCCAGCACCTAGGTTATTTATGTGATTTTCCTCTTTTGACTGAGTCTTGCGTACATTGTGTATTGTGACAAATAACTGAGTCTAAAACCTAGGTGATGAGACTCTTCTGAATGGACCCTGCCTACAGGGGTATTATGACGTATCTTTTTTTATACTGCCTAGGTGATGTGACTTTGTGTGTGTGTGTCCCGGCCCTGCCAATAGTGGGGATCATAACATATCACTAAACTTAGCACCAAGGTGTTATGACTCTCCTTGTTTGCGTATATTTGGTAGTGTGACCTATGTCTGAGACAAACACCTAGGGCGTGAGAGCCTCCTGTCTGGGTCCTGCCCACAAGGAGCCTTTTGGCTTATCTCTGCATCCTTCAACTAGGAGATGTGACTCTTCTGTCTGGATTCTACCAAAACAAGTGATCGTGACATATTATCAAACCCAGCAACTGGACAATGTGATTTTTTCTTCCCTGCTTGAGCCCTGGATATGCTGTGTATTGTGACATATGGCTAGGTCGAACATCAAGATAATGTGACTCTCCTGAATGGTCTCTGCCCACAGGAGTATTATGATATATCTTACATTTAACACCTTAGTTGTGTGACTCTTTTGATCTCCCCTCTTGAATTAGGGATTGTGACATATCACTGAACCTAGCACCTAGGTGATGTGACTTTGTTTTATTGCCTGGGTTCTGCATTTTTTAAGTACTGTGACATGTCCCTGGCCACAACATCTAAAGAATTGGGAGGTACCTGCTTGTACTCTGCCTATGGGGGGCATTGTGACATATCTCTGGGTCCATCAACTGCTTCATTTGACCCTCCTCTCCTACCCTTTCTTTGGCAATAGGAGAGATTGTGACATATCTCTGGAACCAGAACCTTGGTGATGTGACTCTTCTCTCCTGCTGAAAGCCATGCCCACACAAGGGAAAGTGACTTATCACTGGGCCCAGCACACAGGTGATATAATTCTTCTGCCTGGTTTTTGTACCCAGGAGTCATTGTAATCTACCTCTGGGCCCGTCATTTAAATGATGTGACTATCCTTTTCTCCCTGAGCCCTATTCACAGAGAAAATAGTGACACATCTGTGGGTTCTCACCTAAATGATGTGAGTCTCTTGCCTGGGCTCACCTCTCAAGGGAAATGTGACATATTACTGGATCAGCCACCTAGGTGATGTGGCTCTGACAAAGGAGAAATTGTGATGTACCACTGTTTCCAGCACCTAAGAGATTTGACTCTCCTGTTTTCATGAGCCCTGTATTAACTGTGTGTTGTGACATATGGCTTGGTCCAACACCTAGGTGATGTGACTCTCTACTTCTTCCTGAGCCATGCCAAAGAAGAGGATTGTGACATATCACTGGATCCAGCACCTAGATGATGTAAATCTTTCCTTTTGCTGAGCCATGCATGTTTTTGGTATCGTGACATGTCACTGGACCCAACACCTACAGGATTGGATCAGAGGCTACTGAATAAGCCCTGCCCATAGGCGGCCTTGTGACATATGTCTGCATCTATCAACAAAGTGATGTGACTCTTTTTCTGCCTGTAGCCTGCTCATAGAGAAGATTGTGACATATCGCTGCACCCAGTAACCAGGTGATGTGTCTTTTCTGGCAGGTCTTTTCCCACAGGGAGCATTGTGAAATATCACTGGGCTCAGCCACCAGGTGATGTGACTCTTCTGCCTGTGCCCTGCTTCCAGGAAATATTATGACATCCCTCATACAGCACCCAGGTGACGTGACTCTTCTGTTCATTTTCTACCTACAGGTGAGATTGTGACAAATATCCTGGCCCAACTTATAGGTGCTATGATGATACCTGGAATCAGACAATAGGGGAGATAGTGTCTCTTGTAGCGTAGCTTAGGAAACAAGATCCTAGGCCTCCTCTTTGTATGAATGTCATAATGAATTACCAATCTTTAGTGTGTTCTATAAACATTTTGGGTGGCACAAAGAGGGTCTTCACAGAGCTTAGCACACAGGTGAGATTGTTTCTAAACTGCACAAACTGCCAACTGCTATAATTGTCACCCTCACACATGGCAAAAGTCAACTGCTGAGGTCTTGAATCTTACAGGTGGACATGTTTCAAAGTTGAAATTGTTACTGTCATATATTAGCATTTGGCCACAGTTAAGGTGGTGACTCATTAATAAATGCAGTGCATAGGCAGGTGAAGACTCTCCAGTCTAGACCCTGTTGACTAGAGAGTGAGGACTCTAATTTGAACCCTGCCAACTATGCTCACACTTGAACTTAGGGTCACAGGTATGACCATGGGTCTACAAAAGCAGAAAGGTCTCAGAGCAGACTGTGACTTTTATACACACTCCATAAAGCCCTCAAGTGGTGCAGAAAGTGTTCCAACAGAGCCCAGCACACAGGTGAGATAGTGACACTCATATGCACACTCAGTCAACAGTAAAGATTGCCATTCTCTCTTATGAAACAGCCAATGATTGAGCTTCTGAATCTCAGACTCAAAGGCAGTCAAAAGTCAGAAAATTGACTATCATATGTGGATCCCATTCACAGGTGGGAAGGTGAGTCTCAGATTCAACACAAGTCTGAGGCTGTGACTTCACTAAGGAGATACAGGTCACATGAGGAATGAAGGGTTTTATGGACAGATTATTCTACCACTTAGATTGTGATTCCTTTACTTAGGCCCAACATACATGAGCTATTGAATTTTTTTTTTTTTTTTTAAGATGGAACCTCCTCTTTTTGGTCAGGCTGGAGTGCAGTGGCATGATCTTGGCTCACTGCAACCTCCACCTCCTGGGTTCAAGCAATTCTCCTGCCTCAGCCTCCTGAGTAGAGTAGCTGGGATTACAGACACCTGCCACCACACCTGGTTAATTTTTATATTTTTAGTAGAGATGGGGTTTCACCATGTTGGCCACCTGAGGTCAAACCCTTGACCTCAGGTGATCTGTCTATCTTGGCCTCCCAAAGTGCTGGGATTACAGACATGAGCCACCATGCCTGGCCAGCTACTGAATCTTATACCTAGAACCTAGACATATATGGGATTGTTAATCACGTACTTGGACATTCCTGCATGTGTGATTGTGACATAGATTCTTCCCATCACCTGAGTGATTTAACTCTACTCCCTGGGCCCAGCCCACAGCTGAAATTATAAAATTTCACTGAAACAGCAATTAGGTGATGCAGCTGCATGCTCCTGCTTTAGCATTGCCAAAAGGGAGCACTGTGACATATTGCTTGGCCTTGCATCCAGGTGACGTGAGCCTCTTCTGCCTTCATGCTGCCTACACGGGGCATCGTCACATATCACTTGGCACCACATTCAGGTTATGTGACTCCCCTGCCTGTGCCCTGCCCATATGGGCCATTTTGACCTGTTGCGGAGTCCAATACCCAGGTGATGTAACTGTCTTGCCTGGCCCTGCCTACAAGGTTTTTTGTGACATATCTATGCACCAATCAACTTTGTGTTTTGATAATCCTCTTCTACCAATTTCTGCTCAAAAGGATTTTGACAAATAATTGGGACTAGCACCTAGCTGACATTACTCTAATCTTCTTTCAAGGTTCAGTTTGCAGGGGATATTGTGACATGTCGCTGGGCTGACAGACAGGTGATATTCTTCTGCCTTGGCTCTTCCAAAATAAAGTATTTTTACCTAGTGTTGTGCCCAGGACCACAGTGACTGAGTCTCCTGCCCAGACCCTGCCCACAGACAGATTGTAACATATCTCTAGACCCATCAACTATTTGATGTGAGTCTCTTCTTTTACCTTGTCTTTTCCCACAAAACATATTGTGATATATCTCTGGGCCCAGCACCTAGGCGATATGACTACTTCTGCCTGGATCATGCCCATAGAAGAGAGAGTAACTTAATACCGGGCCTACCACAAACATGCTGAGATAATTCTGCCTGTTACTTGCCCACAGGATGCATATGGCATATTTCTGGGCCCATCACCTAGATGACGGGACTCTCCTCTTCTTTCTGGGACCGGTACACAGTGGGAATTGTGATGCATCGTTTAGCTCAGCAGCTGTAAGATGTGACTCTCTTCTCATGAGAAGCCTCCCACTTGGGTAATTGCAACATATAATCTAGCCTAGTTTTAGGTTACCTGACTCTTCTCTTATTCCTGAGCCTTATATAGAATCAGCAACATCTCTGGGCTTCCCACCTAGGTGAGGGAATATTATAACATACAGCTAGACCCAACACCTGGGTAATAAGACTCTTCTGTCTCTTGGGCTCTGTCCAAGGAGAAATTGGGATGTATTTCTAGGGTCGGTACCTAAGCTATGTGACTCTTCTCTCCTGCCTGGGCCCTGCATACATTGTGTATTTTGACATGTCACGGGCTCCAACACCTAGGAAATTGGTGATTTCTACCTGTGGCCTGCCCACAGGAGGCCTTATGATGTATCTCTGCATCATGACCTAAGAGACATGACTGTTGTTTTTAGCCTCCATTTTTCCATCAGGGAAAATTGTGACATATCACTGGGCCAAGCAAGAAGGTGATGAGTTTGTTTTGCCTGCACCTTGCCCACAGAAAACAGTGGAACATATCCCTTGGCCTAGCACTAAGGTGATGCTTCTTTTATCCCTGTTTCCTGGCCTCAGAAATGATTGTGACATAACCCTTTCCCAGCACTCAGGTGATGTGACCATCCTGCTCACTCTCTACTGACAAATGGGATTGTAACATACATCTTGGCCTGGCTTACAGGTGCAATAGTGACTCTCATGCCAGTCACCAGGAGAGATACTGTCTCTTATAACTAAGCTTAGAGAAATGGGTAAAATCCTGAGTTTCCTTTTTGTAGGAAGGTCATAGAGAATTTCCACTCCCTCACATACTGTATAAAGCCCTCAGGTGATACACAGAGTGTCATCACAGGGCCCAGCACACAGGTGAGATTGTTTATCTTGTGTGCACACCCCACCAATTATCAGGATTATTGCATTCATGCAAGGACACAGTTTACTGGTGAGGTCTTGAACTTCATACATGGACACAGTTTACAGTTGGCATTGTGACTGCTGTATGTAAACATTCAACCACAGTTGAGATGGTGACTCATTCCTAAAACTATCTCATAGGCAATTGAGGAATCTTCTCTCTGGACCAAGTCAATTAAAGAGATGTTGACTCTCATACATGGGCTTAGGGTCATGGGTACAATCATGGGTTCATACCAGCATGGAGGTCTCAGAGCAAATTCTGACCCTCATGCATAGCATATAAAGCCCTTGAATGGCAGAGAGACTGTCCTCACAGGGCCCAGCACACAGGTAATATTGTGACACTCTTATGCGCAGGTGGCCAATAGTAAAGATTGTCATCCTTCCACATGAGCACAGCCTACTGTTGAGGCTCTGAATCTCCCACCCAGAGGCAATGGGAAGTTGAAGAATTAACACTTATATGTGTATCTGATCCATAGAGAGGTTGGTTACTCTCAGACCAAGATTCTCCAGAACTGTGAGGCTGTGGCTTCAATAAGGGGACACAGTCTTCAGGAGGGATCTTCAGGAGGGATTGGGTCTTTTTTGTACAAATCCTGTCCATTGTTGATATTGTGACTTAACCAGGTACTTAAACCAAACCTACAGAAGGTGTTGACTCTTACAATACCTGAAACTGGGACATGTATGGGACTGTTAATTTCATTTCAGGACTTTCCGGTAGGTGTGATTCTGATGTGTGCTGAGAATCTGAGTGATTTGACTTCCCAACCTTGGTCCAGCTCCCAGTAGGGATTATGACATATCACTTGGCCAAGCACTTAGCAGATGTGACCTATTCTCCTGCCTTGGCTCTGCCCATAGAGGGCATTGTGATGCACTGTCAGGCCCTGCACCCAGGTTATGTGATTTCTGCCTGTGCCCTGACCACATTGGTTATTTTGACATATTGCACTGTCCAACACTCAAGTGATGTTACACTTCTGCCTGTGCCGTTCCTACAGGGGACATTATGAAATATCTCTGTGCCCGTCACCCATGTATGTTGACTCTCTTCTTCTGCATGGATTCTGCTCACAGGGGGATTGTGACATATCTGGGCTCAGCACTCAGCTGATGTGATACTTCTCTTTTTTTTTTTTTTTTTTGAGATGGAGTCTCGCTCTGTCACCCAGGCTGGAGTGCAGTGGCACGATCTTGGCTCACTGCAACCTCCACCTCCTGGGTTCAAGCAATTCTTCTGTCTCAACTTGCTGAGCAGTTGGGACTACAGGTGCCTGCCACCACACTTGGTATTTTGTATTTTTAGTACAGATGAGGCTTCACCTTGTTGGTCAGGCTGGCTTCGAACTCCTGATCTCAGGTGATCCACCCGCTTCAGCCTCCCAAAGTGCTGGGATTACTAGCGTGAGCCACCGTGTCCAGCCAGTGCTCCCCTTTTTCCTATGATTTGCTCACACAAAAGATAGTGGCCCAGCACAAAGTTGATATGAGTCTCTTGCCTGGACCCTGTTCACAGTGGGGCATTGTGAAATGCCTCTGGGCCCATCAACTAGTTATGTAAGTCTTCTCTGTTACCTGAGCTTTACCTATGGAAGACATTGTGACATATCACTGGGCCCAGCACCCAGGTGCTGTGGCTCTCCTGCCTAGTCCCTGCCCACAAGTGTCATTGATACATATCTTTGGTCCCAACATGTAGATGGTATGACTCTTTATTCTGGGACCTGTACACAGTGGAGATTGTGACATATTGCTAGGCCCAGCATTTACATGATGTGACTCTCATCTCATGCCTAGGCCCTGCCCCTAATCAACCCTAGGCCCTGGGGAGATTATGACATATATCTTGGTGCAACTCCTAGGTTATGTGATTCTCCCCTTTTCCATGATCCCTACTCATAGCATGCATTGTGACATATGTCAGGTTTTCTCACCTAGGTTATGTGACTTTCTTGTCTTTGCCCGTCCATCAGGGAGCATTGTGATATATTGCTAGGTCCATTATCTGGGTGATGTGACTCTCCTCACCTGCCTGTGCACCACCTAAAGGGGACATAGTGACAAATCTTTGAACCAATTTTCTACATAATGTGCTTCTTCTGTGTTGCAGGAGACATGCCCAAAACAGGGATTGTGGCATATCTCTGAGCCCAGCACCCAAATGTTGTGACTCTCCTGCCTGAGCTGTGCCTAGAGAAAATATTATAATATGTCACTAGGCCCTGCATACAAGTGATCTGATTCTCCAGCCTGGGCCTTGCCCACAGGGGAGATTGAGACATATTCCAGGTAAAGAATTCAGGTGATGTTACTCTCATTTCTTAGCCTTTCCCAGAGGTAACATTGTGAACTATAATGTGGTCCAGGACACAGATGAGATTTTTATTCTTGTATGCAATCCCAGACAACAGTTACTATTGTCACTATAACACATGGACAAAGACCACTGTTGAGGTCCTGAATCTTATATGTGAACACATCAACAGCTGGAATTGTGACTGTCACACGTATTTCTTGTCAGAAGTGGGATGGTGACTCATTTCTGGATTCAGTTCACAGGAATGGTGACGACTCTCATACCTGGACCAAGCCAATAAGAGAGATGTTGAGTCTGGTAGCTAGGCTTAGGGGTCTGGGTCTTTTACTTGTAAGAAGGTAACAGATGATTATGACACTTACACATATGGTATAAAGCTCTTGGGGAATACAGAGTGTCATTACAGGTCCCAGTCCACAGGTGAGATTGTAACTCTCCTATACACACCTAGCCAACAGTTTGAATTGCCACCCTCACACATAGACTGAGCACATTGCTGAGGTCCTTAATCCACACATGAACCTATTCCACCATTGAAATTGTACTGTCATATGTGGATTCAGCCACAGGTGGATGGTGACAAATTTCTGAACCCAACTCACTTGCACAGTGAACCCAGCCAATAGAAAATGTGCTGACTCTTAGGCTTATGGCAAGAGGCAAGGTTTTGGGTTTCTCACTTGTGTGAAGGTCACAGAAAATTATCAGACTCACTCATATTGTATAAGGCCCTCAGGTAGTACAGACAGTGTCATTACATAACTCAGCACAAAGTGGAGATTGTGACTCTCAAATGCACGCCCAGCCAAGAATAAGAATTGTGATCCACACACATAGACAGAACCCACTGGTGAAGTCTTGAATCTCACTCTCAGATGAGTCCACAGTTTGAATTTTTAATGTCATGTGTGGATCCAGCCACAGATAAGAGGGTGACTCATATCTAAACCCAACTAAGAGGCACAGTCATGCTTTTCATGCCTGGACCCAGCCAATATGAGAGGTGTTGACTCTCATACCTGGACTTAGGAAAAGAGGTAAGATTGTGAGTTTATACAGCACTAGTGTCTCAGAGGGGATTGTGACTCTCACCCAAACAATGTAAAGCCCTATGGAAGTTAAGAGAGTGTCATAAGAGGACCCAGAACACAACTGAAATTGTGATTCTTATGTGCACTTCCAGCCCACAGTAAAAAGTGTCACCCTCCCACATGAATAGAGACCACTGATGAGCTTCTGAATTTTACATTTGGACGCAGTTGAAAAGTGAAATTGTGATTCTTACTTGTGGATTTTGTCCACAGGTAGATGATGACTCTAGGACCAGGGTTCATCACACCGGTGAGGCTTTGACTCTGACACCAGGACACAGCCTGCAGGTGGGATTGGGACTCTCATGCATGGATTCAGTCCATCATTGAGATTGTGACTCATGTACTTGCATACAACTCACAGGAGGTGTTAACTCTTTTACCTGAAGCTGGGACATGTGTGAAATTGTGCATCTTAGCCCTGGACCTTCCAAAAGTGTTGCTGTGACATATACTTTAGCCTAGCACCTGAATAATTTTACTTGCCTGCCTGGGCCCAGCCTTCAGAGGGGATTGTGACAGACACCTGGGTCAAATACCTAAGTGATATGGCTCTCATGCTTGAGCCCTACCCACAGAGGGTGTTGTAAAATGTTACTGGGCCCAGCACTTAGGTCATGTGACTCTTATTTTCTGCCAGGGCCCTGGCCACAGAGCCATTGTGAGATACCACTGAGTCCAGCACCTCAGTGATGTGATCGTATGGCCTGGGCCCTGCCCACAGTAGGTATTGTGACATACCTCTGAACTCATTCCCTAGGTGATGTAACTCTCCTCTTTTGCCTGCATTCTGTCTCCCCAAAATGGACTGTGACATACCACAGGTCTTAGCACTTAGGTGATATGATCCTCCTCTTCTGCCTGGGCCCTGGCCATAGGGGAAATTGAATTATTTTACTGAGCCCCGATTGCAGGTGATGTGACCCTCTATCCTAGGCCCTGCCCACAGGAGGTATTGTGATATATCTCTGTGGCCATAATTTAGGTGCTCTGACTCTTCTATTCTCTCTGGGTCACGCCAATTGAGGGGGATTGTGACATATTTTTGGACCAGCACAAAGGTAATTTAAAACTCCTGCCCAGGCCATTCCCATAGAAGGCATTGTGACATATCACTGGTCACAGCACACAGGTAATTTAACTCTCCTTCCTGGGCCCCGCCCATAGGGGATATTGTAACATATCTTTAGCCCAGCACTTAAAATACGTGACTCTCCTAGCGGGTTTCTTTTCCACAGGTGAGAATTTCACATATAACTGCATCCAGTACACAGGTGAAATTGTGACCCTTGTATGCTCATCCAGCCAACAGTTACAAGTGTCATCATCACACACGGACAGAGAACTCTGGTGAGGTCCTGAATCTTGTGCACGGACACAGTCCACAGTTGGAATTTTGACTGTCATGTGTAGATCCAGCCACAGGTGTGATGTTGACCTATTTATGGAGTTAGCTCACAGGCACAGTGATGACTCTCATACCTCGATCCAGCCAATAAAAGAGATGTTGACTCTTATAGCTAGGCTTAAGGAAACTAATAGGGTCCTGGGTCTCCCACCTGTATGAAAGTCACAGAAGATTATGACCCTCATGCATATTGTATAAAGCCCCCTGGTGTACAGAGATTCATTACAGGGCCCAGCACACAGGTGAGATTGTGACCTTGTTATGCAGACACTGCTGACTGTACCATCACCCTAACTTATAAACAGAGCGCGCTGGTGAGGTCCTAAATTTCACGCCTGACACAGTTCACAGCTGGGATTGTGACTGTGATATTGAAATCTGATCACAGGTGAGATGGTGACTCATTTCTGGATCCAGCTTAGAAAACGGTGATGGCTCTTCCACCTGGTCTCAGCCAAATGGAGAGATGTTGAGTCTGTTAACTAGGCTTAGAGCAGCACATAAGGTTCTGGGTCTCCTGCTTGCATAAAGGTAGCAGAGGATTATGATACTATGCATATTGTACAAAGTCCCCCATTGGTCCTGAGAGGGTCATAACAGGGTCTAGCACACAGGTGAGACTGTGACTCTGGTTTGCACACAGGCAGAGTAAGGATTGTCAACCTCCTACATGGACACAGTCCACTGTTGAGATTCTGAATCTCACAACCAGAGCAGTCAAAAGCGGGAATTGTGACTCTCATAGGTGGATGTGGTCCACAGGTGAGATGATGACCTCAGACCAGGAGGCAGCACACCTGGAGGCTGGGACTCCTCTACTGAGACGCAGTCTGCAGGTGTGTCATGCACAAATCCTGTCCACCCTTGAGATTGTGACTCATTGACTGAGACCCAGTTCACAGGAGGAGTTCACTCTGATACACAGAGCCGGAACATGTGTGGGATTGTAAATCTTATCACTTAACATTTCTGCAGGTGTGATTGTGATATATAGCTTCGCCCAGCACCTGAGTAATTTAACTCTCTTGCCTGAGCCTGGCATACAGTTAGGATCTTAACATATACTTGGGCCAAGCACCTAGGTAGTGTGGCATTTTTGGGGGGCCCTGTCCTCAGGGATAGCTGTTCCTTATGACTAAGTTCAGAACCTAGTGATGTGACATTTCTCTACTGTCTTGGCCCTACCCACAAAACAAAATTATATCACTGGGCCCAGCACCTAGGTAATGTGCCTCTACTCTTTTTCATGGGCCCTGTTCACAGTGGGCCTTGTGACATATACATGAGCCCTGCTAAAAGCATGATGACGTCTCTCATACATCAACCCAGCCAAAAAAAGTGATTTTTTACTCACATAGTAAGGCATAGGGCAACACATAAGGTTTTGTGTCTCTTACTTGTACAAAAGTCACAGAACATGATAAGCCCACCCATATCTCATATAGTCCTAAGATAGTACAGAGAGTGCTGATACAAGGCTCACCTGAAGGTGAGATTGTGACTTCCTGTACACATCTAGCTGACCATTAGAATCATCATATTCAAACATGGAGAGAGCCTACTGGTGACCTAAATTTTACATGCAGATGCAGTCTGCAGTTAGAGTTGTAACTGTCATATAGGCGTTTGGCCACAGGTAGGATGGTGATTCATTATTGGGCCCAGCTCACAGGCATGATGATGAATCTTGTATCTGGAATCAGCAAAAAGAAGAGATCTTCATTCACATAGCTAGGGTCCTGGTTCCCCTACCTGTACAAGGGTCACAGAGGATTACTACACATGCTTATAATACAAAGCCCTTGGAGGATACAGAGAGTGTCATAGCAGGACCCAGCACACAGGTGAGATTGTGGCTCTCTTAAACACACCCAGCCAGCAGTTAGGTTTGTCACCCTCAAACATGAACAGAGCCAACTGGTGAGGTCTGGAATTTAAAGTGGAAACACCGTCCACAATTGGAATTACGAATGTCATATGTGGATCTGGCCACAAGTTTTTGGACACATTTTTGAACCCAGCTCACAGTCACAGGGATGACTCTCATACCTGGACCCAGCCAACAGGAGAAATGTTGACTCTCAGGCTTAGGGCAATGGGTAAGATCGTGGGCTTCTATCAGCACTAAGGTCTTACAGGAAATTTCAATTCTTATGCATACTGCATAAAGCCCTGCGGTGGTGTGGATTGTGTCATAACAGGGCTCAGCACAAGTGGGATTGAGAGCCTTGTATGCACACGCAGCCAAGAGTAAGAATTGTCACCCTCTCACATGGACACAGCCCACTGTTGAGGCTCTGAATCTCACATTCAGGGGTATTCAAAAGTTGGAATTGTGATTCTCATAGGTGAACTGGATTCACAGGTAGGATGGTGACAGGTAGGATACAGTTGGGATTGTATCCTCAGACCAAAATGTATCACACCTATGAGGCAGTGCCTGCGCCACTGAAACACTGTCCAGAGTTGAGGTTGGCTTTCTTAGGCACTGATCCAGTCCATGGTTAAAAATGCGATTCACATTGTTGAACACAACTCACAGGAGTACTTGACTCTCATACCTGAAGCTGGGACAAGTGCGAGATTGTCAATCTTATGTGTGGACCTTCCCGTGGGGTGATTGTTACATATATCTTTGCCAGAGAACTGATGAGTTTCGCTCTCCTGCAGAAGCCCATTCTATAGTTGAGATTTTGACATCTATCTTGGCCAAGTACCTAGAGTATGTGATGCTCCTGCCTGGGCTCTGTGCTCAGGGGGGATTGTGATGTATCTCGGGCCATATATGTAGGTTATGTGCCTCTCCAATCCTGCCTAGGCTGTTCCCACAAAAGGCATTGTGACCTACCTGAACCCATCACCTATGTGATTTGACTCTTTTTTTCCTCTGGGCCTTCCCCTTAGTGGGAATTGTGACATATCACGGGGTCCATCATTTCAGTGATATGTTTTTTGTGCTCTGCTTTGACCCTGCCTACAGGAGGATTGTGACATAAAAACTAGGCCCAGCATGTGGGTGATGTGACTCTCATTAGGAAATGAGAGTCCTAATGTGTTCTGCCAACAGAATAGATTGTGACATATAACTGGGTCAACCACCCGGGTGATGTGACTCCTGCCTACAGTAGCCATTTGTGATACATCTTCTTCCTGGGTCCTGTTTATGAGTAGAATTGTGACATATCTTTGGCCAAGCACCAAAGTGATGTGACTCTCTGATTTCTGTTCACAGAAGGTATTGTGGCATATATCTAGGCCAAGTTTAGAGGTGTGTGTAATGATAGCCCTCATACATGGACCCAGTCAATAGGGGAGATTTGGCTTCTGTTTTCTAGGCTTAGGGCAATGGGTAAGTTCTGGGTGAAGAAGCATGAGGTTCAGGGTGAAGAAATGTCACATAAGATCATGACACTCAAGCATATTCTCTAAAGCCCTTGTGTGGCATTTAGAGTTAGTTACAGGATCCAGTATCCACATGAAATTATTACTCTCATAGGCAAACCCAGCTGACAATAGGATTGTCACCCTCACACATGGACAGAGCCCACTGGTGAGGGCTTAAATCTCACAAGCATAGTCCACAATTGGATTTGTGACTTTCATTTGTGTGCTGGGACAGTTGAAATGGTGACTTCTTTTTGATATGGAGGCAGCTTACAAGCACTGTGATGACTGTCATAAATATATCTGACCAATAAGAGAGATGTTGACACATACCTGGCAAAAGAACAATGGGTATGATCATTGGTTCACACCAGCATGAAGATCTCAAAGCAGACTGTGACTATTACTCATATCATATAAAGCCCTTGGTTGGTATCATAACAGAACGCGTGACACAGGTGAAATTGTGACTTTCCTATGCACACTCAGCCAACAGTAAACATTGTCACCCTCCCACATGGAAACCATCCACTGTTGAGGCTGTGAACCTCACATGTGCAGGTAGTCGAAAATTGGAATTGTGACTCATGAATACATCTGGTCTACAGGTAAGGTAGTGACTCAAAGACCAGGATTCAGCATGCTGTGAGGCTGTGACTCATACACTGAGAAATTTGGGTTTAGAATTGTGGCTGTCATGCAGGGATATGGCCCATTATTATGACTGTGACTCATGTACTTAGATCCAACTCACAGGAGGTCTTGACTTTCATACCTGGAGCCAGAAAATGTGTGAAAGTTTAAATTTTATTTCTGGACATTTTTGCTGGTGTGATTGTGACATAGACCTTTGTCCATCGCTTGAATTATTTGACCCTCCTGCCAGGGAAAAGCCCACAAATGGAATTGTGACATATACCTGAGCCCACCATGTAAGTTATTTTACTCTCCTGCATAGGTCCTCAGAGGAGATTGTGATGTATCACTGGGCCCATCACCAAGGTTAAATGATTCTCTTCTTTTGCCTGGGCCTGCCAACACAGAGAGTTATGGCATATCAGTGGACCCATCACTTAAGTAATGTGACTCTACTTTTCTACCTGGGCCCTGCCTCAGTGTGGGTTGTGACATATCACTGAGCCGTGCACTCAAATGATATGATGCTCCTGCCGTGACCCTTCCAATATGAGGCATTGTGACATATCAATGGGCCCATCAACGAAGTATTATGACTTTCCTTTTCTGCTTGGGCCCTGTACACAGGTGGATTGTGACATATTATTGTCATGATACTGTGCCCTGCACACAGGTAATGTAACTATTCTGCCTGAACCCTGCCCACAGGAGGCATTGTGACATACTGTTAGGCCCAGTTCCCAGGTTATGTGACTTTACTGCCATGGCCCTGCCCAGAGAGTGGATATTGACATCTTTTTGGTCCAGCATTCAGGTGATCTGATTATCTTGCCTGTCCCCTTCTCACAGGTTAAATTTCAACCTATGTTTTTTTCCCAGCTCACGGGCATCATGACCATGCTCATATAGAAAACCAGCCACTAGGAGTGATTTTGACTCTGTCAGCTAGACTTTGAGTAGTGTGTAAAGTCTTCAGTCTCCTGCATTTAGAAGGATAATAGAAGTTGATAAAGTGTAAGCATATTCTATAAATACTTTGAGTAATACAGACAGTATAATAAGGGCCCAGCATAGAGTGAGATTGTGACTCTCATAGGCATACCAAGCCAACAATTAGGATCATCACTTCCAAACAAGAAAGCAGCACATTGGTGAGGTCCTGAACCTCACATGCAGGTGCAGTCCACAGTTAAAATTCTGATTGTCACATGTAGATCTGCGAACAGGTTGAACAGTGACTGATTTCCAGACTCAGCTCAGAGGCATGGTGATGACTTGCATCCCCGGATCTAGCCATAGGAGATCTGTTGACTCTCGTAGGTAGCCTTAAAGCAATGGGCAAGGTTCTGGGCTTTCTACTTGTATGAAGGTCACAGAGGATTACAAAACTCACGCATATTGTACGACTCCTTGGGTGGTACACAGAGTGTCATAACAGACCCCAGCACAAAGTTAAAATTGTGATTCTTACAGGCATACCCAACCAACAGTGAGGATTGTCCCTCTCACACATGAACAGAGACCACTGGCGAGGTCCTGCATATGGCACATGGATGCGGTCCCCGGTTGAAATTGTGCTGTTCACACTCATCCATCACTGGGTGCTGGGTTCATGGTATATGCATTTTGTAAAAATTTATAAAGCTGTTATTTTATAATATATGTGCTTTTTATGTGTGTAAAATTAAAAACATAATTTTTGGTTTTTCTATGTATCTCATATATGTATTCCACAATCAATTTTTGTCACATACTTTTCTGGAAAATAGATAATTTCATCTAACTTTACAAATTTGATATCAGGACATTTAAAAAATATATTATGTTTTTGAATCTTGAATGTATCTCTAAATATTCTCTTTTGTCTTTTGTAAAATTTTTATTCCCCTTGAAATAGTTTATCTACTTTATTATTACATTCAAAGAACAGCACTAATTTTACTCACATGTTATTATCCCTGAGTAACAAACGAGTCAGAGAAGTTGAGAAACTTGCCCAAGGTTACACAGGTCTTCTGAGCCTGTTCTTCTAACTATTGAACACACGGTGTCATCCAGGAAGCACACATGCAATACTATTTCTACAGGTCCATAGAATCACATATACACATGCACATTTGTGTAAAGATAAAATGAACTTATACAGTGTTTACCTGCAGAAAAGGAACTGGTTGAAGGTCTAGAAGGTCACATACAAGAAGCCTTCTCTGTTTTGATTGTTTTGTTGTTTTTGCAGAGATAAGGTCTTGCTATATTTTCTAGGCTGATCTCAGTCTCTTTGGCTCAAGCAATCCTCCTGCTTCAGACTCCCAAAGTGCTCTCTGTCATATTTTTATAAGACTTATTGGGTCAAGTGTGCTGACTCATGCCTGTAATAGCAACATTTTGGGAGGCCAAGGGGAAAAGATTGTTTGAGTTCAGGAGTTTAAGACAAGACTGGGCAACATAATGAGACCTCATCTCAACTAAAAATAGAAAAAAATTGCTGGGCACGGTGACTCACGCCTGTAATCTCATCACTTTGGGAGGCTTTTTCTTCAATGATTAAAAACAAATCTTGGTGTCTGGCAGCCAGGCACAGCCAGGTAAGGTGAGGGCAGGAGGCAGAATCTTGCAATCCATGGGTTGCGTTGGCTTTTTCACTTTTTTCTCCCCAACTACACAGAAAATTTCTTCAGTGTTTGATCTTATGCATCTTTGAATCCAAACATCTCATTCTTTGCCTTATACATATTAAAAATGTATTCACAGTTCATAAAATGTAATATATCAAAAAATATTCTAAACAAAAACATTCTCTTTATAGAACCTAGTAATGCACCATAATTCCTTACAATTTGTGTTAAGAATTACTAGTATAATGATGTTTTCTAACATGTAATAAGTACTTTTAGATGTTTAGCGCTTGTGATATATTCTAAAAACCTTCTCAAAATTATCCTGGGACTCTAAAGAGTATGTATGGCCCAAACAGTTGTTTTCTTCCCAACACCAAGGAATGGCATACAAGGCTGTCTTCAAGTTGAGGACAGGTCATAAAGACAAATTTTAAAAAAGAGAAAAAATGTCTGCAAACTTGTTTCTACACATTGGTCTTATATGCATTTCTCCATCAATTATATTAATTCTGAATGAACCACATTACCTGAAGTGATACAAACAATTGCTTCAAATTGTAGAATCCCCAGGAAACAGAAAGAAGCAAAAGCAAACTCTCCCAAAGAAAGTCACGTCTATTCCAGATCTTGATGAACCTTGCAAATTTTCCATTATGTGCAATGACTAGCAAGCAATCAAACATGACAAAGTTCACTATAAGAAGATAAAGTGAAAGACAACAGAAAAAACATAACAGAAAAAAATCTGCAAAGACATCCATTATTAGAGTTATTGGACACAAAAAAATCAAAAACAACTATGCTTACCATAGCTAAAAAAGACAAATGAAAGTATCTGCAAGAAAGAAGAAGCTATATAAAGATTCTAAAAATAAGTTGTAAAATGAATAATACGATAACTAAAATAAAAAATAACCACATTTGAACTTATGTGTACAAGACAGAACCAGTAAACTAGATGCTACATCAGTAGAAATTAACACATATGCAACAAATATCAGTCTCAGAAAAATGTCTGGTAAGTATTGCAAGCATTCAAAATTTAAAACTGAAAAGCATAAGGTTGATAGTACTTAACCTTTCTCAAAAATAGAGTAGTTAAAAACACTGCACAACTCAATTCCTGAGTTAATATCAAAGCTTGACAGAGACAAAACAAGGACAACTATAAACGATCTCATTCATAAAAACAACTTTTTTTTTGAGACTTTGTCTCGCTCTGTTGCCCAGGCTGGAGTGCAGTGGCCCAGTCTTGGATCACTGCAACCTCCACCTCCTGGGTTCAAGCGACTCTCCTGCCTCACCCTCCTGAGTAGCTGGGATTACAGGCACATGCCACCATGCCCAGCTAATTTTTGCATTTTTAGTAGAGACGGAGTTTTACGATGTTGGTCAGGCTGGTCTTGAACTCCTGACCTCATGAGCCGCCAGTCTTGGCCTCCCACAGTGCTGAGATTACAAGCATGAACCACCACACCCAGCCAAGACAAAAATTTTTTAAACCAATTACAAATAAAGTGACTCTTTCTTTGTATAAAATGAATAAAACCATCAATAAGTTCATCTCAAGAGTACAGGATAAGTTGAACATTGTATAATCTATAGGTCTACATAAAATAGGCACAGAATAAGAGCTTGGTAATGTAATTAGAAATAAAATAATATGCGGCCGGGCGCGGTGGCTCAAGCCTGTAATCCCAGCACTTTGGGAGGCCGAGGCGGGTGGATCACGAGGTCAGGAGATCGAGACCATCCTGGCTAACATGGTGAAACCCCGTCTCTACTAAAAATACAAAAAACTAGCCGGGCGTGGTGGCGGGCGCCTGTAGTCCCAGCTACTCAGAGGCTGAGGCGGGAGAATGGCGTGAACCCGGGAGGTGGAGCTTGCAATGAGCCGAGATCGCGCCACTGCACTCCAGCCTGGGCGACAGAGCGAGACTCCGTCTCAAAAAAAAAAAAAAAAAAAAAAAAAAAGAAATAAAATAATATTTTATTTTCTAAATATACAAGGTATTTGAAATAAAGTACAGCAAACGTACATAATAAACTACTGAAAACTTGTCTTTTAATGTCATAAACATAATAATTATGCTGGTGTTCAAGATTTTTATTAAACATTGCATCCATGGTTTCAGCCAACAGGTTAAAATGAGAAATCATTATACAATTATACTGGCAAAGCAGAACTAGTCAATAAACTAATAGCTAAACTATTGGTTCTACCTAGGTAGATTGGATCCTTACAAAGCAACTAACACAAAAATTGTTCACATATATCAAGGATTTGAAACTTCTAGGACCTCATGCCTGTAATCCTAGCATTTTGGGAAGCCGAGGCGGCAGATCACGAGGTGGGGAGTTCGAGAACAGCCTGGCCAATATGGTGAGACCCTGTCTCTACTAATAATACAAAAATTAGCCGGGCATGGTGCCTTGGGAGGCTGAAGCAGAAGAATCGCTTGAACCTGGGAGGCAGAGGTTGAAGTAAGCCGAGATCACTCCACTGCATTCCAGCATGAGTGACAGAGCAAGACTCTGTCTCAAAAACAGCAAAACAAAACAAAACAAAACAAAACTTCTAGGAGAACATGAAGAATAATATTGTTATATTGTGGGAAAAAAACTTCTTAGACATCGCACAATATAAAAATTAGGCATGGACTGGGAGTGGTGGCTTGTACCTGTAATCCTAGCATTCTTTGAGGCCCAGGCAGGCAGATTACTTCAAGTCGGGAGTTCCAGACTAGCCTGACCAACATGGTAAAACCCCGTCTCAATTAAAAACACAAAAATCAGCAGGGTGTGCTGTGCATGTCTGTTGTCCCAGCTATTCAGGAGGCTGAGGCATGAAGAGCGCTTGAACCCAGGAGGCAAAGATTGCAGTGAGCTGAGGTTGCACCATTGCACTCCGCCCTGGGTGATAGAATGAGACTTTATCTAAAAAAAAAAAAAAGCATTAAAATATTTATGAATTAGACTATACCAATTTTAAGAATTTTTGATTATCAAAAACATAAAACATGTTTTAATAAAGATGGTGAAAAGGCAAACCATAACTGGGGGAAAATAGCTTAAAAACACATAGTACAAAAAATTAGTATTTAGAAAATATATATTACAGAATATGTATGAATAAACAATGAATGGAAAACATTAAAAGTAGGACAGATGGCAAGTCTTAAAGCACAAACTTATGAAAAATGCTAACTTCGTTAGTAACTATGAAATAAAACTATAAATAATATGTCTTTCTAATTAACCATTTTGTCAAAAAATTATGTCTAGCAATTCTAAGAGTTGGTAAAAGATAGGCAGTAGTAATAAGTGTAGACACATCAAATGAAAAATGGCAATCGAGAATGTCACTTTCAATGCTTTAGTATTTGGACTTTTGGTTTTAAAAATGTAGTAAAATAGAGCTTTTGGTAAGCTTTCTGTAGCTTAACATTATCATAATTAGGAAAAAACAACTTTAAAAATGTAAATAAACAAAAAGCCTACACCTCCCCACCCCCCAAAAAAAACTAAGATCCAGCAGTGCATACATATTGATCCTTGTTTTGGGAGAGTATGAAACAGACCATTGTGTGAACTTTATACAGTTATTTTGCCACACTGGCATACTAATAAAAACTATCTTTAATTTGAATGAACATGTCCACATCTTATAAATACTGCTTTGTACTACGAATAATAAATGTAAAAGTCCTTATACTCAAGAGGATCCTGATTCTCAACTAAACATATATGGCAACCCATTCCTCTGTTTCTTCCAAACTGAAGCCTGATTAAGGCTTAAATATGGAGTGAGAGGGACTCAATAACAGAACATGTGAAACAAAAAAAAATGAGATAGGATGGTCATTTCTAAGAATCAGCAATTGCCTGGGGTACTTCAATATAATGATATCTACTAGGAATCTTGCTGGGTAAAAATGAACATAAAAAGCTGAAAACACCATGACTTTGATTTGGTGGAATAGAGTCTCTGGAATTATACATAGTTGTGCTAAAAGTATTGAGCCAGAATGAAAGGGAATATTTACAAACACATTAGTATTTGTTCCATATCTTGTTACAGTAGTAGTACTCTTGTCTGTAATGTCAGCTTCCCCAAGCTACACATGCCATAGACAAACTAAGCAAGTGTCTAATATGTTGTTTGCAGTTAGTTTCTAAATTTAACAACTTGCAATAATTTTATGAATTTCATTAAACTCTGTTTCATGTATAAATCTCACTAAAAGGCACTATTCAGTAGCTATTTCCCTCAGTCTTTTCTGGGATTTTCTGTTGCTTGTTTCCAAACCAACCTTCTTTGAATCCTAGTCATTTCTAAAGCTCCCTATGTAATAATAGAAAGAGAGCAGAAATGAAGCCAAGTTACCCAAACAGTCCATGCCTAATATATTTGGTTCCCCAAATGAACCAAAAACCACACAAGCTAAACAACAGTGGTTTTAAAATTCAACCTCAATTCAACAGTAGTTGTCAAAACCATGTGCAAAAATTAGCAAAGTCACGATGTAGAAACCCTTAACCTGTTATTCAGAACAAATCATCAAATTCTTATTTTGGCATTTTTAGAAAAAATAAATACATTACATATGACAAAAGATACCCACTCACTTATAATAAAATATTTTGAAATATATATGGTTTTATTCTTATTCTGAAATACATATTATTTAGACAAGACTTTCAGTGAAAAATACTTACAGCTACCGTGTATGAATTAAAACAGCTGTGGGAAAATAGTATTTTTGGTTAATAATGAAGATCGAAGCTCCAATGATGTAAAGAATTTTTTCCTGGGCACACAGCTAATTACCCAAATCAAGCTCAAATATGATTGATTTAAAAATTTTAATTTTCCCACTGTTGACAATGTTGATATAACACCTAAATCTTAGTCTCAGAGCTGGTAGTATGGAATAAATCAAGATGAGTACTATTGAGGAAGGATGAGTAGTCAAGAAAGTGACTATGTCTTTGGGATGCAGCAAACATGGCCATTGTACAGTGGTTGCATATTGCCAACCCAATAAACCCCAGCATTTGCATTGTATTCCAGCTTATTCAAGCAAAGCTCTCTCCAATAGAGAAACTCCCCTGTAAAGAGCATGAACATTTTGATTTTACCTTTCCTCAAACTGACCTTTTACTCGTTATAATAGTAAAAGCAAACCTGTGAATGGAGATTTAAGATGCTAGTGAGATCTGAAATATGAACAAGCAGGTACAGCTACTGTGTCTGTGTATCAAGAGGGCCACCCAAAACATGCTTACTAATAACACTACTTTTCACCTCTTTATAAATAATTACATAAGACTCCCATAAAGTCCCTCATTCCAGTCTTCGTTTTCTCATTCCTGTAAACAACCCGCCCTGAATCCCTTCTCTCTCAAGGTGTACTGGGTATTCTGCACCTAACTTTAAAAATAGTCCTACTCCTTTGCAATAAATTACTCTATGCTGCATCTTCTTTGTTGTTTGTCTCTTGTTTAAATTTTTTTGAAACTAAGACAACTGAGGTTTCACAAAAGCCATTAACAGTATCAGGCTTTGTTTTGTATTTTTTATTGTTAACATTTTTTCTCTGATATGTCAATATTCACATTTTGAACACAGTCAACACTGCTAAATTGAAAATTTAAATGACCACAAAATAATTTATCATAAAAGCATGTATATCTCTCGTGTTTCACCTTCACTACACTTTCTATCTATTCAACTTTTTAAAAAATTTGACAGTCAAATACATATATCAAATTTAACGTTCTGAACATTCAATTCTGAAATGATTTATATGGAAGAATGTTGTTATATTTACTTTTGACCAAATTTGGCTTTCCAAACTAAGGTAAAACTAAAACATGTTTTCAAAGTTTTAAGGAACTTAACCTTACTAGCACTGAGAGAAGTTAGCTAGTATGCCTTAGGTACATAGCAAGGGAAGGGTTTATGGAGAGCCCCCAACCCGCAGGTTAGTGCCTTATCCCCACATAACATAAAAAGCAGCTTGGAAAAAAAATAAGCTCCAGGCACTATTAAGGGAACTAGTACAGGGGGTTGCGCCTGGACTCATGCCCTCGGATGCACAAGTAGGAGAATCTAAAGCCCATTTAGATAAAAATTTGCACACACTTCTGGCTTACTTAGATAAGGGAACAAGGCCTGACATAGAAATGTCTTTGTTCTTTGTATAGTGGGCTCCCAGAAAAAAGTTTTTTTCTTTTTTTGTGGGCATGAACACAGTGGGTTTTGATGGGTTCCAGTGGACATGTTCTTTTCTTTTTAAACTGTGAGGAGTCTGGTCTTTATAAATTATTACTTCAGCCCTTGATTGGTCATGGGCAAAGGTCTTAGGCCAAGCTTTGGCTTCAGCTTCTAATAGGTTCTGGGCCAACCTGAGCAGCCTTTATGAATCGTTACTTCAGTCCCTGATTGGTCCCAGGCCAAGGCCCCAGGCCAAGCTGAGTCACACATTCTCTAAGACAGCCCACAAACTAAGCACAATTTTTTCCCATTCCAGTTTATAAAAACCATGGATCCCAGCCTTATAGTGGGCAACCCATTGAGGCCTCCCTCCCTCTCTACTGGAGTAGGGCTTTCTTCTCTTTGCATATTAAACTTTTGCTCCAACGTCACCCTTGTGTCCACACTCCTTAATCTTCTTGAATGTAGCACAAAGAATTCTGGGTATTATCTCAAACAACAGAGGTTGTTACATCTTGGTGCATTGGTAAAACTACAACATATTTTGGTGTGTTGGCCAGGGAGAAAGGAATTCATCAAAAGGGTGATTCGGAGTCAGGCTTCTTGTCCTCAATTACTTTCTGAGGCTTCTTGTCCTAAGTTTTTTTTCTCTCAAAAACAACCTTGGAAACATTGACTCTGTTCTAATTCAGTTCCTTTCACGAAGGGCCTACCCATTGTTTGGAATTGAAAGGAGGTCTTAGGGCAACTGAAGGTTGCTGGCTGAGTCTATACCTCAGTGTTATCTAAAAGCCCTTGGACTGACTCCAGTCCCCAATAGCCAATGAGGGCGTTGGCACAAGAACTTCTAGTCTTTTTTTTCCATTTCATTTTATTCTTCTTTTTTTTTTGTGGATATAATTTCTCCTATCCATTCTTTGTATGCAATGTTGTGAACATTTTTACAGCCTATGGATATAATCAAGCTGACTAAAGTCAGTCAGTGTCTTGGTAATCAGATATGTAACTCAGAGTTATTTTTTGTAATTTCCTAGCAACAGGGAGATTTCAAAATCCCTTTAAATTTTTACTTAACAAGGGCCTTCCTGTCCCCCAATAATAAACATTCATGGCACTGTATGAAATAATATTTCGCCCTGAGTAAATATCCTTCTTTGCATTTGGTTTGTTTTTTCTCTCCATGTGAAAGCTCAGCACTGTCCAATGAATCTAAACAGTTCCTTTATGAGACAAGTTCATTTTTTTGTTCTGGAGCTTATGCTGTAGGAACAGCCTATCAAACCCCAATCCTCATTCTAACTTTTGCCTAAAAATATAAAGCTGGAGTTTTTACCTAGCATTTCTAATTTTACAGCATCCCTAGTGGAATGGGATTATTCTCCATGGGAAGCCTTGTCAATGCTCTGTCCAAAACTTACAGTTCCCCAATTATTTTCCCTTTTACATCCCTTTATCAGTAATAAGGCCTCATGCCCTATTTGTAAACAGAAAAACTCAACTTTCAACAGATGGAAGAAAGCCATGCTAGCAAAACAAATCTTCAATTTTCACAGATTTTTAAGGCACCTGTTCCTCATCAAACTACATTCGAATTTCAACAGAAAAGGAATTTTATGTTTGAAAGTAAATTGGTCCCACTCTCTGGGATTCTGATGTCTTCCTGGGGCCATAGCAAGGGAAGCCAAAAATGGTATTAGGGCATTCCCTCTATAAAAGTATAGTGCCCAAATCCAACAACTGCATAATCTCTCCTCAGCCACTGGAGTACCTTGAGAGCCTTTTGGGCTGAGTGGGCCTAGAAAACCAGCAGCATGGAAAGCTAGGTGAGAAGGTGAACATAACGTGTCCTGCCAACGAACTCCTCCGGACCCTTGGGTGAAGGTCATGCTTGCATATGTGGGTAACGTCTATGATGGTTGCTGGGACCCAGAGGAGTAAAAGGAAAGTTGAGAAGTGGTATGCCCTTTTTCTATTTCCTTCCACCATAGGCCACACTGAAAAGAGAAAGGGGACTGAGGAATGCCTTGTCTCCCCTATTTCTCTAGATAGGTAACAAACCATCTACAGTCTGCATTCCCCTCTAGTGCATTCTGAAACACTGGAACTTCTTTAACCCTGAAACTCGAAAGAAAAAATGGCTTATAGTCTATTGCACAAATTCTTGACCATCTTAGAGACAGGAGGCCTGGCTTTCTATAGGAAACATTAATTTCAACACTATCCAACAAATAGATCTTTCTTTGCTCTGTGAGAAAACCCAGATCTTTGTAAGCATCATAAAATTAAATCTGCCCTCTTGGCAGCCATATCAGACAAGCCTACAAAATATAATTCCCAAAAGTTGAGGTGCAAACCCTTGGGGAACCCTCAAATGCAACTTCTGGGTGCCCTACCAGCCTCCCATATTTTGGACCCCTAATACCCATATATCATCAGCTCCTCTGGTAATGCCACTCAAGAAACCCACAGCATCACTGTTTCCCCTACAGAAAATGCCCAATAGACATGGTGTTACTAGGATTCAAGTTTCCTTCTCATTGCAGGACCTTAAAAAAATAAAATGAGCCCCAGGCAAGTTCTGTGATAACCCTGATACATATATAGAGTCTTTCCAAAATTTAACCCAAGTGTTTAATGTTACGTGGAGAGATGCTATGCTGCTTTTAAGCCAAACCCTAACTGTTAAGAAACAGGCAGGCTTACGGGCAGCAAAAAAAACTGAAAAACAAACAGTAGTTTTCCTATAGCCAGTCAGAAAAGAAACTCAGTCGAAAGGGGAAAATAAAGTGACAGAATCCCCATTTGCAATAAGAATAAAAACAAAGCCCCTTAAATATCCTAATAGGAGCCCTTGTGATCCTATAGAGAAGTAGAAAATAAAAGACTGTCTGATGTGCATATTAGAAAGCTTGCAAAGAACCATAATCAAGCATGTTAATTACTCTAACCTGTCCTTGTTAAATCAGAAACCAGACAAAAATCCCAAGGACATTTTGAAAAGACTGAGAAAAACTTTAGGAAAACACACCTCCCTGTGTTCTAATTCAATAAAAAAGGTTTATTACTTAGGCAGACTCTAATATCAGAAGGAAGTTGCTAAAACAGGCCCTGTTCAAACATCTTTCTAGGTTTTATTATCCTCAAGTTGAAACTTTGCAGTATTTAAATAACACTGTTCTCTGTGCCCCAACTGAGGAGGTCTCAGGAAGGCACTAAGGTTTTCCTCAATTTTTTAGCTGAAAGGGAATATAGGCTCTCAAAATTTAAAGCTCAGCTCTGTCAAAATGCAGTAAAGTAGATAGGTGTAGTCAGAAGGTACCAGAACACCAGGTAAGGAAAGAATTAAACTCACACCAGGTAAGGAAAGAATTAAACTTATTTTTTCCATTTCCTTTCCCAAAACTCTTAAACAGTTGGAGGGGTCTTAGGCATTACTGGTTTTTGCAAACTCTGGGCACCTAGGAATGGTGAAATAGCTAATCTTTTATACCATCATATTAAAAAAACCCTAAAGCACCTAAAAACTCACTCGCTAACTTGGGAACCTAATACTAAAAAGCCTTTAACCAACTGAAGCCAGTCTTACTTAAAGCACCAACCCTCAGTTCTTTCATAACAAAGGAATTTAATCTCTATGTATCAAAAACGAAGTGAATGACCATGGGAGTTTTAACTAAGGCTCAAGGTCCAGCTAAACAACCAATGGGTTATCTAAGCAAGAAACTTGACTTGATGGATAGAAGATGGCCAGCCTGCCTCTGAGCAGTTTTAGTGGTGGCTTGTTGGTACCAAAGGCCATGAAGCTAACAATGGGAAATAACTGTTTGCATTCCCACATTGGACTGCTGTCCTTTAAGGGAAGCCTCTGGCTAATAATCACCTCTTCAAATATCAAGCTTTGTTGCTAAAGTTATCTGCATTCCAGTTGAAAACCTGCCCTTGCCTGAACCCAGACACTTTCTCCCAGAGGAAACTAAGAAGCCTAAACAGGATTGTAAACAGGTAGTGGTGTAAACTGGTAAAGGAAATAATAAGAATCACTGTTTATATACTCTGTAAAGTTTTGATTAATTTGAAAAAACCTTTTTTCAAGTGCAATTGCCTAAAAGAAAAGTGAATATCCAACCTATAAATATATTCAAAAAGCCTTTCTATTTTTATCTTTATAAAACCTGTTTACCTGGAAGAGGATTTTTTTTTCTCACTTAATTACTTTTCTCCACTTTTATTTGTCACTGTTTATGCAAGCATAGAAGGCCCTAAAATAACGTCTGGAGGCCTGGGACTCCTCAAGAAAACAAAAAAGCCACCACAAATTACATTTTAAAAGAAATTCGGCTTTTTTTTTTTTTTTTCATGAAAGCCCTAGAATTAAAAGTAAATAAGTCCACTCAAAATCTGTCTTTTTCTTCTAGGTATGCTTGCTTATTAGGCCCTGGAAACCGTATTCCTAGCCCTGTTCTTTTTTTTTTTTTTTAATTGGGGCAGAGTCTCACTCTGTCACCGAGGCTGGAGTGCAATGGTGCAATCTTGGCTAACTGCAACCTCTGCCTCCTGGGTTCAAGCAATTCTTCTGCCTCAGCCTCCCAAGTAGCTAGGATTACAGGCACCTGCCACCATGCCCAGCTAATTTTTTTTTTTTTTTTTTTTGTATTTTTAGTAGAGATGGGGTTTCACCGTGTTAGCCAGGATGGTCTCGATCTCCTGACCTCATGATCCACCCGCCTCAGCCTCCCAAAGTGCTGGGATTACAGGCATGAGCCACCATACCTGGCCCCTAGCCCTGTTCATAAAGGTCCTCAACCAGAGACCAATAATCCAATTAGAAAATTGGCAAACAAAACATCTTATAGTTACTGATCTTCTTCTGTCCGTCTAGATGGTTATATACGTGTTTTGTGTGATGTCTATTAAAAAAAACCCTCTAATTAATTGGTCTACAAATAAGCACTTAGATAAAATATTAAGACAAAATTAAAGGCTCTAATGCCTCTTGGTTCATGTAACTTTAAGAAATAAAAACATTCTTGTAGAATACAAATATCTTACAAATGTAAAGAGGTGGTCTAAATTATGCAGGTCAAATAGTAGGTTTACTAAATGTTTTAATGTTGTAAACTGCTTCTTTGGCCTTTAAGAACTGTCAACCTGCCAGTTTCACAATTAGTAAGGCCTGGTGACATATAAAACTAACCATGCCTCTAACTATACTGGTAGAAGTCAGACTTTATCTGCTCCTAGCACATAATTAAAACAACTTACCAGGTTTTACATTAACATTAAAATTATGAAAAGCTACCATTATAACATGTAATTGAGACTACTAAAAATGTATTTGCAAGCAATGTGTGTAAAAACAGTAAAATTTTTTAATAAAAAATTATAAGGTACAAAATTCTACATTTTTCCCTAGGAATAAAAGATTGTCTTAAATTAAATAAAGTGAAATTTTTAAGCAAATTTTAAAAATACCATATAAATTAATTTTGTGAAAGAAAACTCTGTGTAAACATATTAGCTAAATTCAAAGGAATATCATATGATTTTTCTTTAAGGGTTTAAATGAAAGCACAACAAGGTTTTCTTAAGATGCTAATCTGCTCTATATCAAAAATTCTAGAAGATTATAAAAGATTTGTAAAAATCAGAAATCCATTCCAAGATGGCCGAATAGGAAAAACTCTGGTCTGCAGCTCCCAGCGTGATTGAGGCAGAAGATGGGTGATTTCTGCATTTCCAACTGAGGTACCTGGCTGATCTAATTGGGACTTGTTGGACAGTGGGAGCAGCCCATGGAGGGCAAGCCAAAGCAGGGCATGGTGTTTCTTCACCCAGGAAGCACAAGGGGTTGGGGAATTTCCCTTTCCTAGCCAGGGGAAACCGGGACAGACTGTACTTGGAAAAACAGGACACTCCTGCCCAAATACTGTGCTTTTCTCAAGGTCTTAGCAACCAGCAGACAATGAGGTTCTCTCCCATGCCTGGCTCGGTGGGTCCCATGCCCACAAAGCCTTGCCCACTGCTAGCACAGGAGTCTGAGATCAAACGACAAGCTGGCAGCCTGGTTGGGGGAGGTGTGTCCACCATTGCTGAGGCTTGAGTAGCTAAAGAAAGTGGCTGGGAAGCTCGAACCAGGCAGAGCCCACTGTAGCTCAGCAAGACCTACTGCCTCTATAGACTTCACATTTGTGGGCAGGGCATAGATAAACAAAAGGCAGCAGACAGCTTCTGCAGACTTAAACATGCCTGCCTGATAGCTATGAAGAGAGCAGTGCTTCTCCAAGGATGGCATTTGAGCTCTGAGAATGGACAGACTGCCTCCTCAAGTTGATCCCTGATACCCTTGTAGCCTAACTGGGAGACACTTCCCAGTAGCGGCTGACAGACATCTCATATAGGTGGGTGCTCCTCTGGGATGAAGCTTCCAGAGGAAGGATCGAGCAGCAATATTTGCTGTTCTGCCATAATTGCCAGTCTGCAGCTTCCACTGGTGATACCCAGGCAAATAGGGTCTGGAGTGGATCTCCAGCAAATTCCAACAGACCTGCAACTGAAGAACCTGACTGTTAGAAAGAAAACTAACAAACAGAAAGGAATAGAAGCAACATGAACAAAAAGGACATATACACCAAAACCCCTTCTGTAGGTCACCAACATCAAAGACTAAAGGTAGATAAAACCACAAAGATGGGGAGAAACTAGAGCAGAAAAGCTGAAAATTCTAAAAACCAGGGCGCCTCTTCTCCTCCAAAGGATCACAGCTCCTCACCAGCAATGGAACAAAGCTGAATGGAGAATGACTCTGATGAGTTGATAGAAGTAGGCTTCAGAAGGTTGGTAATAACAAAGTTCTCAGAGCTAAAAGAGCATGCTCAAACCCATCACAAAGAAGCTGAAAACCTTGAAAAAAGACCTCAAGTGACCTGACGGAGCTGAAAACCATGGCATGAGAACTTCGTGATGCATGCACAAGCTTCAATAGCTGATTCGATCAAGTGGAAGAAAGGGTATCACTGATTGAAGATCAAATTAATGAAATAAAGTGAGAAGACAAGGTTAGAGAAAAAAGACTAAAAAGAAACAAATAAAGCCTCCAAGCAATATGGGAGCACACAGATTCATAAAGCAAGTCATCAGAGACCTTCAAAGAGACTTAGACTCCCACACAATAATAATGGGAGACTTTAACACCCCACCGTCAATATCAGACAGATCAATGAGACAGAAAGTTAACAAGGATATCCATGACTTGAACTTAGCTCTGCATCAAGTGGACCTAATAGACATCTACAGAACTCTCCACCCCAAATCAACAGAATATACATTCTTCTCACGTTGCACTTATTCTAAAACTGACCACATAATTGGAAGTAAAGC
Source organism: Papio anubis (assembly GCF_008728515.1). Taxonomy (NCBI): domain Eukaryota; kingdom Metazoa; phylum Chordata; class Mammalia; order Primates; family Cercopithecidae; genus Papio; species Papio anubis. Next base: position 29,822,833 of record NC_044995.1, read on the forward strand.
ACTCCTCAGTAAATGTAAAAGAACAGAAATCAAAACAAACTATCTCTCAGACCACAGTGCAATCAAATTAGAATTCAGGATTAAGAAACTCACTCAAAACCACAAGATATGGAAACTGAACAACCTGCTCCTGAATGACTGCTGGGTAAATAACAAAATGAAGGCAGAAATAAAGATTTTATTTGAAACCAATGAGAACAAAGACACAACATACCAGAATCTCTGGGACATATTTAAAGCAGTATGTAGAGAGAAATTTGTAGCACTATACACCCACGGAGAAAGCAGGAAAGATCTAAAATTGACATCCTACAATCAAAATTAAAAGAACTAGAGAAGCAAGAGCAAGCAAATTCAAAAACTAGCAGAGGTGAGAAATAACTAAGATCAGAGCAGAGCTGAAAGAGATGGAGACACAAAAAAACCTTCAAAAAATCAGTGAATCCAGGAGCTGTGTTTTGAAAAGATCAATAAAATTTATAGATCTATAAAGAAAAAAAGAGAGAAGAATCAAACAGATGCAATAAAAATTGATAAAGGGGTATCACCACCAATCCCACAGAAATAAAAACTACCATCAGAGAACACAATAAACACTTCTATGCAAATAAACTAGAAATCTAGAAGAAATGGATAAATTCCTGGACATATACACCCTCCCAAGACTAAACCAGGAAGAAGTTGAATCTCTGAGTAGACCAATAACACGTTCTGAAATTGAGGCAATAATAGCCTACCAACCAAAAAAAGTCCAGGACCAGATGGATGCACAGCTGAAATCTACCAGAGATACAAAGAGGAGATGGTACCATTCCTTCTGAAACTATTCCAATCAATAGAAAAAGAGGGAAGCCTCCCTAACTCATTTTATGAGGCCAGTATCATCCTGATACCAAAGCTTGGCAGAGACACACACACACAAAAAGAGAATTTTAAAACAATAACCCTGATAAACATTGATGCAAAAATACTCAATAAAACACTGGCAAACCAAATCCAGCAGCACATCAAAAAGCTTATCCACCACAATCAAGTCGGCTTCATCCGTGGGATGCAAGGCTGGTTCAACATATGTAAATCAATAAACGTAATCCATCACATAAACACATAAACCACATGATTATCGACAAAAATGACAAAAACCACACGATTATCTCAATAGATGCAGCAAAGGCCTTCAAAAAAATTCAACACTGCTTCATGTTAAAAGCTCTCAGTAAACTAGGTATTGATTGAATGTTTCTCAAAATAATAAGAGCCATTTATGACAAACCCACAGCCAATATCATACTGAATGGGCAAAAACTGGAAGCATTCCCTTTGAAAACTGGCACAAGACAGGGATGCCCTCTCTCACCACTCCTATTCAACATAATGTTGAACGTTCTGGCCAGGTCAATCAGGAAAGAGAAAGAAATAAAGTGTATTCAATTAAGAAAAGAGGAAGTCAAATTGTCCCTGTTCACAGATGACATGATTGTATATTTAGAAAACCCCATCGTCCCAGCCCAAAATCTCCTTAAGCTGATAAGCAACTTCAGCAAAGTCTCAGGATACAAAATCAATGTGCAAAATCACAAGCATTCCTATACACCAATAACAAACAAACAGGAACCCAAATCATCAGTAAACTCCCATTCACAATTGCTACAAATAGAATAAAATACCCAGGAATACAACTGCCAAGGAATGTGAAGGACCTCTTCAAGGATAACTACAAACCACTGCTCAACAAAACAAAAGAGGACACAAACAAATGGAAGAACATTCCATGCTCATGGATAGGAAGAATCAATATTGTGAAAATGGCCATACTGCTCAAGGTAATTTATAGATTCAATGCCATCCCAATCAAGCTACCATTGACTTTCTTCAGAGAATTGAAAAAAACTACTTTAAAGTTCATATGGAACCAAAAAAAGAGCCCATATTGCCAAGACAATCCCAACTATTGGGGTCCGTGCCGGGGGTGGTGGAGAATGAACAGACACAAAAGACAAAGACAAACAGAGAACATGGCGGCTGCACTCAGAGCCTCTGCCTCACTTTATTTATATTCCATAAACCTCACGTCAGCAGAAAGAACACAATGCAAAACAAACTTTCTTTACCCAGATGTAACCTTTTACTCAGTTCCTGGTCTTTATGCTCTTCTTTATCTGCCCACCTTCTTGGCGCCTACGGGAGTTCATTAAAAGTTCAATTGGAGAGACTGTCCTTGAGCCCTATCTATTCTTAGCATACTGTTTTCAAAGGCCCCTGCACCTAACCAAAAAGAAGAAAGCTGGAGGTATCACGCTACCTGACTTCAAACTATACTACAAGGCTACAATAACTGAAACAGCATGGCACTGGTACCAAACAGATATATAGACCAATGGAGCAGAACAGAGGCCTCAGAAATAACACCACACACCTACAATCATCTGATGTTTGACAAACCTGACAAAAACAAGAAATGGGGAAAGGATTCCTTCTTTAATAAATTGTGTTGGGAAAACTGGCTAGCCACATGTAGAAAGCTGAAAGCAGATCCCTTCCTTACACCTTACATAAAAATTAACTCAAGATGAATTAAGGACTTAAATGTTAGACCTAAAACCATAAAAACTCTAGAAGAAAACCTCGGCAATACCATTCAGGACATAGGCATGGTCAAGGACTTCATGACTAAAACACCAAAAGCAATGGCAGCAAAAGCCAAAATGGAAAAATGGGATCTAATAAACTAAAGAGCTTCTGCATGGCAAAAGAAACTATCATCAGAGTGAAAAGGCAACCTACAGAATGGGAGAAAATGTTGGCAATCTACCCATCTGACAAAGGGCTAATATCTAGAATCTTCAAAGAACTCTAACAAATTTACAAGAAAAAAACAACCCCATCAAAAAGTGAGCAGAGGATATGAACAGACATTTCTCAAAAGAAGATATTTATGCAGCCAACAGACACATGAAAAAATGCTCATCATCACTTGTCATCAAAGAAATGCAAATCAAAACCACAATGAGATACCATCTCATGCCAATTAGAATGGTGATCATTAAAAAGTCAGGAAACAACAAATGCTGCAGAGGATGTGGAGAAATAGAAATACTTTTACACTGTTGGTGGGAGTGTAAATTAGTTCAACCATTGTGGAAGACATTGTGGTGATTCCTCAAGGATCTGGAACTAGAAATACCATTTGACCCAGGAATCCCATTACTGGGTGTGTACCCAAAGGATTATAAATCATGCTAATATAAAGACACACGCACACACATGTTTATTGTGGCATTATTCACAATAACAAAGACTGGGAACCAACCTAAATGTCCATCAATGATAGACTGGATTAATAAAATATGGCACATATATACCATGGAATACTATCCAGCCATAAAAAAGGATGAGTTCATGTTCTTTGCAGGGACATGGATGAAGCTGGAAACTATCATTCTCAGCAAACTAGCACAAACACAGAAAACCAAACTCCACAAGTTCTCACTCATAGGTGGGACCTGAACAATGAGAACACTTGGACACAGGGTGGGGAACATCACACACTGAGGCCTGTTGGGGGGTGGGGCCCTGGGGAAGAGAGAGCATTAGGAGAAATACCTAATGTAAATGACGAGTTGGTAGGTGCAACAAACCAACATGTCACATGTACACCTATGTATCAAACCTGCATGTTGTGCACATGTACCCTAAAGTATAATAATAATAATAATAATAATAATAATAATAAAAATAAAGATGTGTAAAAATCTCACTTCGTGGTCAAACTGGTTAAGATTAAATATAATTGTCTATAATTTCATTAAAATCGGGGTTAACATTAATAGTAAACTAATACAAGGGTAAAATTTGGCTTTCTCTTTTTAACAGGATTTTTATGTAATAGTAAGGGCTAATAAAAGGTTTTTGCTTTTTCAAATTTTTAATTCTTCATGTCGGCAAAACAAATAACTTGTGGTAATCTGAAATTCTATTCCATAAGATTAACTGTTTTAGACCTCTAACATCTTTAACAAGCTCCCCAAAGTCAAACTTCAGTCTCAAGGTTGTCTTTTCTGATTACTGACATTTTGCTGCTACAAAGAGTCCCTAAAGCATTAAAAAGAAAGGCAAACAGAATTATTTAATATGTTTAGGAACATGGGATTGTCAAAATGATGTCTTTTTTTTTCAGTTTATATTTGAGTGTATAATATTAACATTTGTTCCAAAACCATACGGGGTGTCCAAGGTTCTAATGTCTAAATATGTGTTTCAATCAAAATTAAGGTTGTTATGTTGGGTCATTGTAAACTGCAGATAACCAAATTTTTTTGTCAATCATGTTTCTCACTGTAACCCTGGACATTTTGTCATTGGCAGACAATTTTCTTGTTTTAATCCTCTTAAAAAATGGCTTCTAATCAGCTGTGGAAATTTAACAGGTGCTCTCAAATGCGGGTTTCTGATAAGAGATAAAAGTACAGAACTCATAAAAAGCGAAAATGTTTATGGATATCAAGCAGAACAAAGTTAATAGAATAGATTTAGTTAACAGAAAACTAAAGCAATGTTTTTAACTGTCGCTTAAAACATTGCTAATTCTTATTTTGTTTTTCAGAGTCAGAACTCTCTCAAAAGTTTTAAACAATTGAGCAAGGTGTACTGCTGTAAACATAATTTGGACCCTGTCTGTTTCTCTTTGCCTGGTTCTGCTAAAAATCAAAAACTAGCTCTAAGTATTCTTAACTTACAATATAGTTATTTGCAGCAGTGAAACAAAAATCAATTTTCTTTTCTTTCCTTTTTTTTTTTTTTTTTTTTGAGACAGTCTCGCTCTGTCTGTGGCTGGCATGCAGTGGTAAAATCTCAGCTCACTGCAACCTTGTCTCCCGGGTTCAAGTGAGTCTCCTACTTCAGTCTTCTGAGTAGCTGGGACTACAGGCGTGCAACACCACGGCCAGCTAATTGTTATATTTTTAGTATAGATGGTGTTTCACCATGTTGGCCAGGATGGTCTGAATCTCTTGACTTCCTGATCTTCCCACCTCAGTCTCCGAGAGTGCTGGGATGACAGGCATGAGCCACCACGCCCAGCTAAAAAATCCATTTTCTTACACAATGAAACACAATAGAAAAATGCTAGTTGTTTTACCAAGGCTTTAACTGGAAGGGTGTGTTTTCCTTTAAGAAATCAAGTTTAAGTTGCAAAGCCAGTAACAGTCTCTTGGGAAAGCTGGTCTCATACCTTGTCTACACAGTCCTCATACAGAGTTCCTGGCCTGTGGTGAGTAAAACATGTCACTTTCTAACAGACTCAGAAACACTATGCTCTTGGAACCTCAAAAAATACAGAAGTTTACCCAACTCAGGTATTTATCCATGGCTTGGCCCAGGTTTAAAAAGTCCTATCTAAGATTTCTTTTGGAACAGAGTTTCACCAAAGCCTATCAAAAAGGCCTATGTAGAGGTAGTTATTCTTGCTGTACTATGATCAAATAGTCAGGCCAAGTATAATGCTAAAGTCTATTTTGCAAACAATTCAGTCTATTCTGAGTTGTTTTTAACAAAACAAAATCTTAAAAAAAAAAAAATTATCTTTCAAAACTTACCATACATTTCTTATGAACTTCTAGTCTCATTCATTGTTTTAAAGTTTTTGATGATATTTTAAACTAACCCTGCTTATTCCTATAAGCCAACCAGTGATCTCTGCCTGCAGCTCAGAAAAAAATAGAAAGGGATGGGTAATGTGAAAATCTAAATCAATATTCTAGTTCTAATCAATTATTCTGCAAATCCTGCTGGGTGATGAAAATAAATAAGGTGCCAATAACCCAGAGGCTTCTTTTATCAGAAAGTAAGATAAAGGGAGCTAACCAAAGCCAAACCTTATGCACCCAAATCTTAGCAAACATAAGTATAGCTACCAGTTATTGGGGTGTGTCAGCAGTCTCAACATTTTTAGGCTTTTCCTACCCTCCTTGTTTCATTTCAATGTATGTCCTCTGGTAAATCAGATTGTTTCTTTTTCCCTAAAAACTACCAAGCTCCAAGTGGTAATGCAAATGGAATGATGCATAAACACATGTTTCTTCTGAGACACTTAAACCAGCCCTAGAAGAAATTCTAACTGTTGTTTTCTACACAGCACCACTCTCCACCGAGGCATAGCCAAAGATATCAATGCCTATTCTCCCTAACAGCAGTTGGGGTCTCCACTCCTGAGAGGGGACTGAGAGGGATTAGCTAGCTAGCCTAAGGTAGACAGCAAGGGAAGGGTCCCTGGAGAACCCCTAACCCATGAGTCAGTGCCTCATAATCACATACCCACCAAGTCAGGCATAATGGCACACACCTGTAATCCAAGTGACTCAGGAGGCTGAGGCATGAGAATTGCTTGACCCTGGGAGGTGGAGGTTGCAGTGAACTGAGATCACACCATTGCACTCCACCCTGGGTAACAGAGTGAAAGTCAGTCTCAAGAAAAAAAAAATCACCTTTTATCAATATTTTAATTGTTTTATGTCTGAATACTTAAGCATCAAGGACAGGACATTGAATGATGATAAGGGCATATTTAAATTTATAAAGTAAAAAATGATCATCAGAGTCTAATAATTGATAAATACAACAAATAATTCTTCATAGAATTATTCTGGGTATGTTTGACAAACAAGAAGGTGGCATAGGACCTTCTTGTCCTACTCATGTTAAGAGTTCTTCTCTCTCACTTTAGTCTCAATTCCCTACCTTAGAGCTAGCACATACTCACATACAAAGAATAAGAAAAGTTAACTTATTTTCTTAGAAGGTTGTGATTCACATTTTATTCTATTACATCTTTTCTGCATTGCTGTTATAATACTGTTGAAATGCACCCTCTTTCACCAGAATACTTTTCTGAATCTGAATAGACTGACACTGGAGAAGATTAGCTCAGCACACTCACTTGAACGATCCCTTTGCTTTTCAGGCAGTAAAAATACCTTCGAGGAGTGAAAATAAAGTCACTGCGGATTAAGCAGAGAGTCATAAATGGAAAAACATTTGTCAATTGTTTGAAGATTACATTGCATGGTCTACAACTTCAAATATAAAATGGGGTTCCAAGATGGCCGAATAGGAACAGCTCCAGCCTCCAGCTCCTAGCGTGAGTGACACAGAAGACAGGTGATTTCTGCATTTCCAACTGAGGTACTGGGTTCATCTCACTGGGGCGTATTGGACAGTGGGTGCAGGACAGTGGGTGCAGCCCACCAAGCAAGAGCCAAAGCAGGGTGAGGCATCGTCTCACCCAGGAAGTGCAAGGGAGAAGGGAATTTCCTTCCTGGCCAAAGGAAACTGTGACACACAACACCTGGAAAATCAGGTCACTCCCACCCTAATACTACACTTTACCAAGAATCTTAGCAAATGGCACACCAGGAGATTATATCCTGTGCTTGGTTCAGAGGGTCCCACACCCACAGAACCTCCCTCATTGCTAGTACAGCAGTCTGAGATCTAACTGCAAAGTGGCAGCGAGGCTGGGGGAGGGGTACCCGCCATTGCTGAGGCTTGCGTAGGTAAACAAAGCAGCCTGGGAGCTCGAACTGGGTGGAGCCCACTGCATCTCAAGGAGGCCTGCCTGCCTCTGTAGACTCTACCTCTGGGGACAGGTCATAGCCAAACAAAAGGCAGCAGAAACATCTGAAGATTTAAATGTCCCTGTCTGACAGCTTTGAAGAGAGTAGTGGTTCTCCCAGCATGGAGTATGAGATCTGAGAACAGACAGACTGCCTCCTCAAGTGGGTCCCTGACCCCCAAGTAGCCTAACTGGGAGACAACCCCCACCACAGGCAGACAGACACCTGACACCTCACATGGCCAGGTACCCCTCTAAGATGAAGCTTCCAGAGGAACAATCAGGCAGCAACATTTGCTGCTCAGCAATATTCACTCTTCTGCAGTCTCCGCTGCTGATACCCAGGCAAACAGGGTCTGAAGTGGAGCTCCAGCAAACTCCAAGAGACCTGCAGCTGAGGGTCCTGAATGTTAGAAGGAAAACTAACAAACAGAAAGGACATCCACACCAAAACCCCATCTGTACATCACCATCATCAAAGACCAAAGGTAGATAAAACCACAAAGATGGGGAAAAAACAGAGCAGAAAAGCTGGAAATTCTGAAAATCATGAGTGCCTCTCCCCCTCCAAAGGAATGCAGCTCCTCGCCAGCAACAGAACAAAGCTGGATGGAGAATGATTTTGACGAGTTGAGAGAAGAAGGCTTCAGACAATCAAACTTCTCCGAGCTACAGGATGAAGTTTGAACCCATCTCAAAGAAGCTAAAAACCTGGAAAAAAGATTTGATGAATGGCTAACTAGAATAACCAATGTAGAGAACTCCTTAAGTGATCAGATAGAGCTGAAAGCCATGTCACAAATGCACAAGCTTCAGTATGTGACAAATGCACAAGCTTCAGTAACCGATTCTATTGACTGGAAGAAATGGTATCAGTGATTGAGGATCAAATGAATGAAATGAAACGAGAACTGTACAGAAAAAAGAGTAAAAGGAAATGAGCAAAGCCTCCAAGAAATATGAGACTATGTGAAAAGACCAAATCTACGTCTGATTGGTGTACTTGAAAGTGACGGGGAGAATGGAACCAAGTTGGAAAACACTGCAGGATATTATCCACGAGAACTTCCCCAACCTAGTAAAGCAGGCCAACATTCAAATTCAGGAAATACAAAGAACACCACAAAGATACTCCTCGAGAAGAGCAACTCCAGACACATAATTGTCAGATTCACCAAAGTATAAATGAAGGAAAAAATGTTAAGAGCAGCCAGAGAGAAAGCTCAGGTTACCCACAAAGGGAAGCCCATCAGACTAACAGCAGATCTCTCAGCAGAAACTCTCCAAGCCAGAAGAGAGTGGGGGCCAATATTCAACATTCTTAAAGAAAAGAATTTTCAACCCAGAATTTCATATCCAGCCAAACTAAGTTTCACAAGTGAAGGAGAAATAAAATCCTTTACAGACAAGCAAATGCTGAGAGATTTTGTCACCACCAGGCCTGCCCTACAAGAGATCCTGAAGGAAGCACTAAACATGGAAAAGAACAACAGGTACCAACCACTGCAAAAACATGCCAAAATGTAAAGACCATTGATGCTAGGAAGAAACTGCATCACCTAATGAGCAAAATAACCAGCTAATATCATAATGACAGGATCAAGTTAACACATAACAATATTAACATTAAATGTAAATGGGCTAAATGCTTCAATTAAAATACACAGACTGGCAAATCAGATAAAGAGTCAAGACCCTCAGTTTGCTGTACTCAGGAGACCCATGTCAACTGAAGAGATACACATAGGTTCAAAATAAAGGGATGGAGGAAGATCTACCAAGTAAATGGAAAAAAAAAAGGCAGGGGTTGCAATCATAGTCTCTGATAAAACAGACTTTAAACCAACAAAGATCAAAAGAGACAAAGAAGGCCATTACATAATGGTAAAGGGATCAATTCAACAAGAAGAGTGAATTATCCTAAATATATATGCACCCAATACAGGAGCACCCAGATTCATAAAGCAAGTCCTTAGAGACTTACAAAGACACTTAGACTCCCACACAATAATAATGGGAGAATTTAACATCCCACTGTCAACATTAGACAGATCAATGAGACAGAAAGTTTACAAGGATATCCAAGAATTGAACTCAGCTCTGCACCAAGTGGACCTAATAGACATCTACGGAACTCTCCACCCCAAATCAACAGAATATACATTCTTCTCACGTTGCACTTATTCTAAAACTGACCACATAGTTGGAAGTAAAGCACTCCTCAGCAAATGTAAAAGAACAGAAATTATAACAAACTGTCTCTCAGACCACAGTGCAATCAAACTAGAACTCAGGATTAAGAAATTCAATAAAAACCACTCAACTACATGGAAACTGAACAACCTGCTCCTGAATGACTACTGGGTACATAACGAAACGAAGGCAGAAATAAAGATGTTCTTTGAAACCAATGAGAACAAAGATGCAACATACCAGAATCTCTGGGACACATTTAAAGCAGTGTGTAGAGGGAAATTTATAGCACAAATTCCCACAAGAGAAATCTGGAAAGATCTAAAATTGACACACTAACATCACAATTAAAAGAACTAGAGAAGCAAGAGCAAACACATTCCAAAGCTAGCAGAAGGCAAGAAATAACTAAGATCAGAGCAGAACTGAAGGAGATAGAGACATAAAAATCCTTCAAAAAAATCAATGAATCCAGGAGCTGGTTTTTTGAAAAGATCAACAAAATTGATAGACCACTAGCAAGACTAATAAGAAAGAAAAGAGAGAAGAATCAAATAGATGCAATAAAAAATGATAAAGGGGATATCACGACCAATCCCATGGAAATACAAACTACCATCAGACAATACTATAAACACGCCTAAGCAAACAAACTAGAAAACCTAGAAGAAATGGATAAATTCCTGGACACATACACTCTCCCAAGACTAAACCAGGAAGAAGTTGAATACCTGGAAAGACCAATAACAGACTCTGAAATTGAGGCAGTAATTAATAGCCTACCAATCAAAAAAAGTCCAGAACCAGACGATTCACAGCCAAATTCTACCAGAGGTACAAAATGGTACCATTCCTTCTGAAACTATTCCAACCAATAGAAAAAGAGGGAATCCTCCCTAACTCATTTTATGAGGCCAACATCATCCTGATACCAAAGCCTGGCAGAGGCACAACAAAAAAAGAGAATTTTAGACCAATATCCCTGATGAACATCGATACAAAAATCCTCAATAAAATACTGGCAAACCGAACCCAGCAGCACATCAAAAGTCTTATCCACCATGATCAAGTGGGCTTCATCCATCCCTGAAATGTAAGGCTGGTTCAATATATGCAAATCAGTAAACGTAATCCAGCATATAAACAGAACCAAAGACAAAAACCACATGATTATTTCAATAGATGCACAAAAGGCCTTTGACAAAATTCAACAGCCCTTCATGCTAAAAATTCTCAATAAATTTGACATTGATGTAACGTATTTCAAAATAATAAGAGCTATTTATGACAAACCTACAGCCAATATCATACTCAATGGGCAAAAACTGGAAGCATTCCCTTTGAAAACTGGCACAAGACAGGGATGCCCTCTCAGCACTCCAATTCAACATACTGTTGGAAGTTCTGGCCAGGGCAATCAGCCAGGAGGGAAAAAAAAAGGAGTATTCAATTAGGAAAAGAGGAAGTCAAATTGTCCCTGTTTGCAGATGACATGATTGTATATTTAGAAAACCCCATCGTCTCAGCCCAAAATCTCCTTAAGCTGATAAGCAACTTCAGCAGAGTATCAGGATACAAAATCAATGTGCAAAAATTGCAAGCTTTCTTACAGACTAGTATCAGAGAAACAGAGCCAAGTCATGAGTGAACTCCCATTCACAATTGCTTCAAATAGAATAAAATACCTAGGAACCCAACTTACAAGGGATGTGAAGGACCTCTTCAAGGAGAACTACAAACCACTGCTCAATGAAATAAAAGAAGACACAAACAAATGGAAGAATATTCCATGCTCATGTATCAATATCATGAAAATGGCCATACTGCCCAAGGTAATTTATAGATTCAATGCCATCCCCATTAAGCTACAAATGATTTTCTTCACAGAATTGGAAAAAACTACTTTAAAGTTCATATGGAATCAAAAAAGAGCCCGTATTGCCAAGACAATCCTAAGCCAAAAGAACAAAGCTGGAAGCATCACAATACCTGACTTCAAACTATACTACAAGGCTACAGTAACCAAAACAGCATGGTGCTGGTACCAAAACAGAGACATAGAACAGTGGAACAGAACAGAACCCTCAGAAATAATACCACACATCTACAACCATCTGATCTTTGACAAAAACAAGAAATGGGGAAAGGATTCCCTATTTAATAAATGGTGCTGGGAAAACTGGCTAGCCATAAATAGAAAGCTGATACTGGATCCCTTCCTTATGCCTTATACAAAAATTAATTCAAGATGGACTGGAGACTTAAATGTTAGACCTAAAACCATAAAAAGCCTAGAAGAAAACCTAGGTAATACCATTCAGGACATAGGCATGGGCAAGGACTTCATGTCTAAAACACCAAAAGCAATGGCAACAAAAGCCACAATTGACAAATGGGATCTAATTAAAGAGCTTCTGCACAGCAAAAAAAAAAAAAAAAAAAACAAAAAAAAACAACTACCATCAGAGTGAACAGGCAACCTACAGAATAGGAGAAAAATTTTGCAATCTACTCATCTGACAAAGGGATAATATCCAGAACCTACAAAGAATTCAAACAAATTTACAAGAAAAAAACAAACAACCCCATAAAAAAGTGGGCAAAGGATATGAGCAGACACTTCTCAAAAGAAGACATTTATGCAGCCAACAGACACGTGAAAAAATGCTCATCATCCCTAGCCATCAGAGAAAAGGAAATCAAAATCACAAAGAGATACCATCTCACACCAGTTAGAATGACAATCATTAAAAAGTCAGGAAACAACAGGTGCTGGAGAGGATGTGGAGAAATAGGGACACTTTTACACTGTCGGTGGGACTGCAAACTAGTTCAACATTGGGGAAGACAGTGTGGTGATTCCTCAAGGATCTAGAACTAGAAATACCATTTGACCCAGCCATCCCATTATTGGGTATATACACAAAGGATTATAAATCATGCTGCTATAAAGACACATGCACACGTATGTTTATTGCAGCACTATTCACAATGGCAAGACTTGGAACCAACACAAATGTCCATCAATGACAGACTGGATTAAGAAAATGTGGCACATATACACTATGGAATACTATGTAGCCATAAAAAAGAATGAGTTCATTCCTTTGTAGAGACATGGATGCAGTTGGAAACCATCATTCTCAGCAAACTATCACAAGAACAGAAAACCAAACACTGCATGTTCTCACTCATAGATGGGAATTGAACAATGAGAACACTTGGACACAGGAAGGGGAACATCACACACCAGGGCCTGTCGTGGGGTGGGGAGAGGGGGAAGGGATAGCATTAGGAGACATACCTAATGTAAATGATGAGTTAATGGGTGCAGCACACCAACATGGCACATGTATACATATGTAACAAATCTGCACGTTGTGCACACGTACCCTAGAACATAAAGTATAATTAAAAAAGAAAAAATAATAAAATATAAAATGCATAACATAAATACTGCACAATAGAATAAAAATGATGGAGTTGACCACAAAGGACAGCCAATGCTGTATTATAGCAATACAGAAAAATATATATCTACTGTCAGAAGAAGGTAACTTGAAGTATTTGAGAGATGTTCTCTAAGAATGTAAAAATGTTTTCAGTTTTAGATTCTGTAATAAACGTTTCTTAAGCATTTTTAATTTTCAAAAAAATTTGAGTGCATTCCTTGTCAGCTTAGTTTTCCTGAAGAATTTAAATATAATAGAGTAAAATAATACCTATTAAAATAACTTTTCTGGTAATAGAGAAGTTTAATTTTTAGATTAAAAAAGTAAAATTTTACAAAATTATATGCAGACCAATTTAATCAGAAGCTACTTTGTTACAACTGTGAGAAATGACACAAAGATTCAACTTTTATGTCAGGTGGGAGAGAAAATGATTACTAAGGGCTAGAAAATTGTTTTCACTAATCAATGTTGATTTTTATTGTTATTTTGTCTCAAATTATGTTAATAACAAAGTAATGGCCTTGATCCAAAAAAATTTTTAAAAACTTACATAGTATAAAATTAAAATGTTTCTAGAAATAAAAAAAGAGATATATAAATAAATAAGAAAAGAAAAAAAGTGGATTACTCACAATAGCTAAGGTATGAAATCAACCTAAGTGTCCATCAACAGGTGAATGAATTTTAAAAAGTGATATATTTACACAAGGGAATGCTATTTATTTCTTAAAAAGAAAGAAGTCTTGGAGGTGGGCTCAGCAGTCTGCCTTAGCAAGCCTTGCAGAAATTCTGATGCACACCAAAGTTTGAGGGACACTGGAAAGGATAGTGTCCATATGATTGCTGGGTCACCCCACCTATCCTGAAAGTGAGGAACATCCCGAGTGAGACCAGTTAGCATATTGTAGCTCTTTCTCCAGCCACAACCAGAAAGTCTTTGCTTCCCCTTTGCCTTCCACCACGATGGTAAGCCTCTGTAGCTGTGCAAAACTAGAAAAAGATGCACACCCAAAAGCCTCATTTGAAACTTCCAGACAGAAACCAAGCATTTGGAAAGTCTCTTTGGACAGTTTTAAACACAATTGCAGAAAAGAAAGCAACCTTACTCAGTGAGATGATGATGAGAATGAAGACTTTTATGATGATCTACTTCCACTTAATAGTGACTTTACAATCCTTAACACTGCACTCAGCTACGAAGCCAATGAATAAGATTGTGCATCACAGTTGTAATCTGTTCTCCACTCCTTTTGTAGTTGTTCTGAATTGGGTACCAGAAGTCAATTGTCTCATTATTAAGATAGCTTCTAAACTGATTCATTTTTGTGACACGTAATGACTGTTAGTTGAGTTCGAGTTGTATGTTTAAAAATGCTGATAAAAAATATTTCTACAGAGACGACAGTCAATTAAAATTAACTGTGAGTTATGCTAGGAGCGATACTTAATTCATTTAGACTTTATTTGGTCATTTAAAAAATATATTTCAAAGAAGAAAAAAATTTTTAAAAAGTCTTTTTATTTTCAACAACATTGATGAACCTGGAAGACATTAGGTTAAGTGAAATAAGCCAGCACACACACAAAATAATAAAAAATTATCTCATTTCTATGTAGAGTATTAAAAAATTCAAACTCACTCCAGGTGTGAAGTGGCGGCCTTGTGTGTGATCTTTCTGCCCTCCCTAAGTCTGTATTTTCGACATTAAAGTCTACTTCTTAACTAAAAGTTTTAAATTGGAAAATAAAAAAAACTCAAACTCATAAAAGCAAAGAGTAGAATGATGATTGCCTGAAGCTGGAGGTGGAGGAGATGTTGGTCAAAAGTAATGAGTCTTTCCTACATCTCTTACCTTAACAAATAAGTTATTCTTCTCTTTTTTAAATCACCAGGGAATTGAATTATTTCCTGAAGAATTACAACTGAAAGAATAACATATTTATTAAAGCAATGAAGGTTGTATACTGAAATTTCAGAGGCTTTGCAAAATAATATATATTCTGCTCAAATCACCATTTCCTTTTTTTTTTCTGATTAAGAGGACTTTTTCATGGTCTTTCAGGGATTATATTTTCGTTCACCTTATATCTGCATTCTCTTCCTTCAGCCAATTGATTAAAAAAGAGATGCAGAGAAGACACATTTTCTTCTCATCCACACATCACTTTCACTTGCTATTAGTCAAGGTGATTTGAGCTGAGAATAGCAGTTTTCTATCACGAAAGCAACTTCTCAGAAATAAACAACACTCGGAAACAAAACTATAAATCTTTCAACAAAAGCTAACGTATTTTAAGCAAAATAAGCATATGCAGCAATAATAAAATGCTTGTGGTAGAATGGATTTATTTTATTTCTATTGAGTTCAGATAAGATTTTACCAAAAGCTAGCAAATATAGAGCAGAAAAAAGAATATTTCTGAAACAAGAATATTGTAAATGAAGGTAATTTGTCAATAGAAATAAGAATATGACCTCATGTTAATAGTCTCATCTACAGTTGTACACCACCAAATGCTATTTTTTATTATAAACTGTATTTCATATAAGTATTCAATTTATATCATCCTCTTTCACTATTTCAATGCCTTCTCCACTTTGTATCAGTAGAAAACAGGTCAGCTGCTTCCAAGAAAGCAGGCAACGCTCTTCTTACTTTTATGATGACGAAGAGCACTTGTTTCGGTGATAAACCTGGTTAATTTTTTGTATTTAGTAGACAATGGTTTCACCTTGTTGGCCAGGTTGGTCTCAAACTCCTGACCTCAGGTAATCCATCCTCTTCAGCCTCCCAAAGGATTGAGATGACAGGCGTGAGCCACCACACCTGGCCCAGATTTATTCTTTTAGTCTGAAGTTGTCTTGGCTATTTGAACTCTTTAATTCTTTTGTATATATATTTAGAATAGTTTTTCTAATTCTATAAAAAAGCGTCATGGATAGTATTGATAAAAACAGCACTTAATCTGTAGGTTGCTTTAGGCAGAATGACCATTTTAACTATATTATTTGAATCCATGAGCATCCAGTATTTTTCTATTTATTTGCATTCTCTCTTATTTCTTTCAGCATTGCAGTTCTTTGTAGAGATATTTTACCCCCTTAACTTAATGTATTTCTAGGTAATTTTTTTTTGTGTGGCTATTGTAAATAGAGCTCTTTTTTTTATTTTGTTCTCAGTTTATTATTGGCGTACAGAAATTCTATGTATTTGTGTTGATTTTGTATTCTGAGATTTTTTTGAAGTCTTTAGGCTTAGGAGTCTTTTGGTGAAATCTTTAAAGTATTCTAGGTAGAGAAATATATCATCAATAAAGATAATTTGACTTCCTTTGCTATTTGGATTCCTTTTATTTTTCTGGCTAGGACTCCATTACTATGTTCAGTAGGACTGTTTAGGATGGATATTCTCATCTTATTTTTATTCTTATGGAGAATGCATCTACTTTTTGCTTTTTTAGTATGTTTGTTAAGGATTTGTCATAGATGACTCTCCTTCTTTTGAGGTATGTCTCATCAATCTCTAGTGTGTTGAGAATATTTTTGAGTCAATATTGGATTTTCTTGAATGCTTTCTCTGCCCCTACTGTGTTAATTAAATATTTTTTCTTTTAATTATCTTTACATGGTGAATCACACTTACTGACTTGCATATGATGAAACATCTTTGTATTCATGGAATAAAGCTCACATGATAGTAGCAAAATAACTTTGATTTGCTTTTGAATTCAGTTTGCTAGTATTTCATGGAGGATTATTGTTCCAATGTTCACCCAGAATATTGACCTGTAGTTTCCTTTGTTATGTTTTCACTAGATTTTAGTTTCACATAATTCACTGATTTCATGCAATTAGGCTGAAATGCCACCTTGATTTTTTGGAATACTCAGTAGGATTAGGACCAGCTTATCTTTGTATATGTAGTAAAATATGGCTGTGGTTTCATATGATCCAGGGCTTTTTATGGTTAGTAGTTTTATTATTACTTATTCAATGTCATTACACATTTTACATTTTTGCTCTGTTAAAGACTTCTGTTATTTTCTGTCAATATTGGGAAGTTTTGTGTATCCAGGAGTTTATCTATTTTCTCTAAATTTTCTACTTTGCATGCATGTTCACAGAAGTCTCTGAAGATATTTTTTTTTTTTTTTTGAGACGGAGTCTCGCGCTGTGTCACCCAGGCTGGAGTGCAGTGGCGCGATCTCGGCTCACTGCAAGCTCCGCCTCCCAGGTTCAGGCCATTCTCCTGCCTCAGCCTCCGAGTAGCTGGGACTACAGGCGCCCGCCACCACGCCCGGCTAGTTTTTTGTATTTTTAGTAGAGACGGGGTTTCACCATGTTAGCCAGGATGGTCTCGATCTCCTGACCTCGTGATCCGCCCGCCTCGGCCTCCCAAAGTGCTGGGATTACAGGCTTGAGCCACCGCGCCCGGCTGTCTCTGAAGATATTTTTAAATCTATGTATAATCAGATGTGATTTCTCATCTCTAACATTTAAATAAATGCCGAATAAGAGTTTAACAAAATTCGACATTTCTTCATAAATTTCTGAAAAAAGTAGGTATAGGACAAATGAACCTCAAGCCAATAATTGCCACATATAACACACACATACACACAAAAAGCACAGCTAATAACATACTAAACAGGGAAATCTTGTAAGCTTTTACTCTAAGAGCAGACAAAAATGCCCACTTTCTTCAGTCTTATTAAACATAGTACTAACTATCCAAGAAAGAAAAATTAGAAAATAAAAATCAAAACACTGAGATTAGAAAAAATGTTAAATTATTCCGGTGTAATTTTTATTTCTATACATAATTTTAAGTAAATGAAAGCCTAAGACATTACTAAAAATCAGTAGGACTAATAAATGTATTAAACTTGCAGAATACAAAAGCAACATACAAGTGTCAGTAGCATTTCTATACATTGACAACTATCATTAAATGAAATTAAAGAAATTAAACACAATTGGAAAAATATTAATCATAAATTGGCGTTACTAATATTGTTAAACATCTGTATTATACAAAATGATGTACGGCTATAATGCAACCTCTACCGAAATACCAGTGACATAATTAACAAATTTTTTTAAATACATCCAAAATTTATAGGGTACCACAAAAGGCCCTGAATAGCCAAAGTAATCAAGCAATAGAAAAAGTGAAGGTATCTGACTTTGAGATATACTAAAAAGCTATAGTAAAAAAAAAAAAAAGTGTGGTACCTGAATTAAAACACACAAGCGAGTAGAGAAGAAAAAGGAAACCAGAAATATATTGATGTATTTACAGCCATCTGATTTTTAAATAATGGTGGCAATTTCTTAGGGAAAAGGCAGCATCTTCAATAAATGGTGTTGAGAAACTTTATATCCACATATACAATAATATAATAAGACCCTCAACTAATACCATATATAAATAAATTAGATACTTAAATAAAACAAAAACACAAAATAAATTAGATACTTAAAATAAAAACACAAAATAAATTAGATACTTAAATATAAGATCTAAAACTCTGAAACTACTATAAACAACATAGATTGAAAGCCCTGTAACACTGGTTGGGCAGTGACTTTTAAAATTTGACTTCAAATCTCAAGGAGCAAATTGAAAACATAGATGAATCAGATTATTTTAAATTTAAAAACTGCTGCACGGAATATAATACAATCAACAGGATGAGGAAACCAAAAAATGGAAGAAAATATTTGCAAATCACAAATGTGATAAGGGATTAATATCAAAACTATATAACAAAATCAAATGACTATATAACAAAAAACAAATAACTATTAAAAACGAGAAAAAGGCTTAAATATTTTTCAGAAAAAGACATACACATGGCCAACAGATATATTAAAAACATGCTCAATGTCAATTATTATCAGGGAAAGGCAAGCAAAAAAAAGAACTATGAGATACCAACTCACTTCTGTTAGAAGGACTCTAAGAAGAAAAAGTGTTGGTAGAATTCTGAAGAAAAGAAAATGCTTGCACACTATTTGTTTGAATGTAAGTGAGGACAGCCATTATGAAAAACAAAATAGTTTTCTTAAAAAACTTAAAAATCAAACTACCATATAAAAATTGCACCACTGTATATCCAAAACAAATGAAATTAGAATGAAGAAACATTTGCACTTCTAGGTTGTTTGCAGCACCCTTCACAGGTAAAATATATAAAATCAACAGTTCAACATCTAATGAGTAAATAAAGGCAATGTGGTAGATATACACAATGGAATAATATTCATCTTTAAACAACAAAAATTCTATTATTTTCAATCACATGGATTACCCTGGAGGACATTATATTAGTTGAAATAAGGGAAGCACAGAAAGATTAATGTCTCATGATTTCACTTACACATGGATTCTAAAAAAGTTAATCTCATCGATGTAGAGTAAACTGGTGACCACCAAATGCCAAGGTATTTAGAAGAAATGGGGGGATTGAAAGATGTCTGTCAAATAATACATAATTATACTTGGATAAAAGAAATAATTTCAAGAGACTTATTGTACAGCATGATGACTATAGTTCATAATGTATTTGTATTTTTGAAAAATGTTTAAAATTTCATGTTGTCTAACCATAAAAATGTTAACAATATAAGATAAAGTATTAATTACCTAGTTCTAAGCATTTGACAATGTATATATATACTTCAAAATGTTGTTTAATGAAATACACATTTTATTTGTCAAGTTAAGAATAACAATGTTTCCAATACTGTCTGTCTCTTTGCTGTTTTCTCATTTGTCAGTCATAACCACAGGAACTTTAATGTTTAACAGTATGTTCTGAACCCAGCACAGTGCATGGGAGAAGTCAAAGATTTTAGGGCTTTTATTTTAAGCTTGGGGCACCTGAAGTTATTGGTGCTTATGGTAATAGTATGAAAGACACGAAAAGGGCAGGCTTGCTTATGCTCACATGATTGGCCACTGTGTGATCACAGTAAACTGGTTTGCATGCAAACTAACAGGAAATGTTTTAATCCAAAAGCTGCCATTATCTCCAAACGTTTTCAGAGAAAATCATCTAGGAGATCACTACAGTTAGGTGACTAAGAATATAAACTGTAGACTAAACTTCAACCACTAAAACATTTCTTTAAAAAATGAGTGATAAATTTCTCCAAATTGTAGTATCAATATAGAAAATAAGTATTATTCCAAATTTACAGCAGTTATTTTATTGTTTTGCAGTCTTTAACATTCACACTTTAAATAGAGGATTTTGCATGGAAATGTAAGTTGTTCTGTAAGTACATCCTAAATAACTAAATTTAAAATTGCTCACTATTAATTCTCTTTAAAATTTAATTTTTATATGTATGTTCTAGCAAATTACATATTTGCCACACTTTGTATAAAAGCCTAACATTTTTCTTTTACAAAGAAACACCATGATGATTTAATCCTCTCTTCGGTAGACAATGTATGTCTTTTATGTTAATTAGCCAATCTTAAAATTATATTTATAAGCAAACTTTCCAGTCAAAACCAATTTTTCAGTGCATTAAAAAATACCAATGTCCTCCTTAAAACCTACAACATACCATGTGAAACCACATGGCAGGAAAACAACAGTGAGAAAACTGTAGTCGTAACACAGAAAAAGAAGGTCTGTGATGCATATATGGTTTGAATGCACATAAAAGGATAAAACTTAGATAATTAGGACATGAATGAAGCATTTCTCTTTAAATTCAGCAAGATTCAGCTTTGCAGCCTGGAAAAAATGTTCTCACATGAAGAATAAATGTTATTTCTTTGCAATTGGTATTTTCCATCTCTGACTTGAAGTTACAAACTAACTTTAGCAGGAATATTTATGACTAATTATGGAGCATCTGTTATACACTGAACACCATCATGTTTGTTTGCTACATTTATACATAAAAGCATCCACATGACTTATGAAGCTTCCCTAGTACTTACTGAAACAAATTGACTCAATAAATAAAATTTACTTATGTCACTTATAAAAAGTTAAGGGAATAATTAAAGAAAAGTAAGCTTATATAGGGTTCTAGAAGCTAATGGAATGTTTTAACTAAATAAAATGTAATAATACACAAATTGTGGAATTACTTCTAAAAATAATTTTGTGTGCATGATGAAATTTTATAAAAATTATTCTTATAACTACAAATGAGCTCAGATAATAAATACTTCATAAACTATAAAACAAACAAACAAAAAAAAACAGGAAACAAAAAGATTATGGGTCTAGGCCGGGCATGGTGGCTCACACCTGTAATCCCAGCACTTTGGGAGGCTGAGATGGCTGGATCACCTGAGGTCAGGAGTTCGAGACAAACCTGGCCAACATGGTGAAACCCCATCTCTACGCAAAATGCAAAAATTAGCCAGGCGTGGTGGCACATGCCTGTAATCCAAGTTACTCGGGAGGCTGAGGCAGGAGAATCATTTGAGCCCAGGAGGCGGAGGTTGCAGTGAGCCAAGACCATGCTATTGCACTCGAGCCTGGGCAACAAGAAGGAAACTTGGTCTCAGAAAAAAAAAAAAAAAAAAAAAGATTATGGGTCTAGAATGAGTATCATGCAAGTAAAAACAGAAAATTTGCATGGAAAGATTCTAAATCATAAGCTGTAAGATAGTGTAATAAACTGAATACAAAGCAGAGTATACATTTGCTTTTAGCATTTTTGAGGATTTTTGTTTTCTAGTAAATTAGACATCTTGTTAAAATGCTTTGCTTTGTTTCAATATTGCCCTTTTCTTCTGAAAACAGTTACAAACTTATACTCAAACACCCTTGCTCCTTAAACCTAAGTTATATCTTTAGACTAATAGATGTGTATATTTAACTGTATGTAAGTCAAAACTAAAACTCCATTATGTGCTCTCAGGCAGAGGCCACATGTTCAAAAAATACATAATAAAGTTTCGAAAATTATTCAGGACTCAGAAATATATTGATTTTATTTATGTTTATATATAATTTTTATGATACCATAAAAATAACCATGTAGTCAATAACAATTTAACTGTACAATTTAGAGTAACTAAGACTGTAGAATTGAATTGTTTGTAATACAAAACATAAAAGCCAGAGGTTATAGGTACCTTATCACAATGTGATTATTATACATTGTATGACTGTACCAAAATATACCATATATGACATAAATATATACACATATTATGTACACACAAAAACGAAGAAAAATAAATTTAAATATAAAAAAAATTAACCCACAGGAACCATATTCTTTCACTTATTTGCAGTTTAAAGCCACTGAAAAAGAAGAATACTAGAAATGTTAGTCTATTATGTTACCAAATAGTGTATTGTTACCATCTTTTAAATACACCCTTGAGTAAGGTGGAATAGGTTAAAATTAGTGGCATAATAACACTTTGCTGAATGTATAACAGTGTTTAACATGTCATCAATGTTCAACTAAAAAATTAACACACAATTTAAAACTTTAAAACTGTAGTTTTATCACATAAAAATACAATTAGTAAAATGACATACTAATTATTTTGATTTAATTTTAACTATAAGTAATGGCCGGGCGCGGTGGCTCAAGCCTGTAATCCCAGCACTTTGGGAGGCCGAGATGGGCGGATCACGAGGTCAGGAGATCGAGACCATCCTGGCTAACCTGGTGAAACCCCGTCTCTACTAAAAAATACAAAAAACTAGCTGGGCGAGGTGGCGGGCGCCTGTAGTCTCAGCTATTCGGGAGGCTGAGGCAGGAGAATGGCGAAAACCTGGGAGGCGGAGCTTGCAGTGAGCTGAGATCTGGCCACTGCACTCCAGCCTGGGCAACAGAACGAGATTCCCTCTCAAAAAAAAAAGAAAAAAAAAAGAATATTACTCTGAACGCCTACCTCATACATCACTCAATTCTATAAGTTAACCACAAATAGCTTTTCTACTTAGATTTTCATCATGCATCTTACATTTTAATGTCCTCAGTCATCCATAAGAAAGGTAATAAATAATGACCACCTAATAAAAGTCTCCCAAATCTTTGATGCAGAAAGAATTGATCACAGGCTTTTACATGTGAAAACAACAGAAACGAAGAAATAGCATGAAGTAATTAAAGAGTTGAACTCCATCAGTATTCAGTTTCCAAATAAGCTTTTTTTTTTTTTTTTTTTTTTTTGTCTTTTGAGACAGAGTCTCTCTCTGTTACCCAGGCTGCAATGCAGTGGCAACATCTCAGCTCACTGCAACCTCTGGCTCCCAGGTTCAAGTGATTCTCATGCCTCAGCCTCCCAAGTAGCTGGGACTACAGGTGTGCACTACCATGCTTCGCGAATATTTGTATTTCTTTTTAGTAGACATGGGATTTCACCATGTTGGCCAGGCTGGTCTTCAACTCAGGTGATCTGCCCACCTCAGCATCCCAAAGTGTTGGCCTTACAGGTGTAAGCCACTGTGTCTGGCAAAAAAAAAATCTATATTTTCAGGACAAAAGTATACTTTAAATGAAATTATAACTCTTCAAAGATCTACTTCTTTTAAAGTTACATACAAATAATTTTTCTTTTTACCAACTTTAGTTTTGAATTTTTTCCTATACTCAGCAATCTGATTAAGTGTAATGTCTGAAGTTTGAGAGACAGGTATTTCTACTGTGGATTCTCTTTACTTAATTTTGGATTACATTTTTAAAATATTTACTGTATCTGCAAAAATATATTTTAGCATAAACTTTTGTGTTTTATAATCTGTAGTTTTTTAAAAAATGTTTTTCCAAATTCATTAAATTTGCAGGGTTATTCTTCAATATAAATTCCCTGATGTTGAGCAAAGTTGGAACAACTACCTCAGGGTTTTCCTGTAGTACAAAATGTGTACAATAAAACCTGTGATACAAGTAAAGGTACTACAATCCTCTTTATATTTGTAATGTGTTTCCTCAAAATAAATACTCTTCTGTAATTTAAGGGCTTATATTTTTTGAAAGATCTATTGACACCAATTGCACTTTTAATGCTTTTATTTAGTATGAACTCTCTGATAGTGACTAAGATGTGAGAAGATATTAATAATTTTTTTTTTCCAGACAGACTTTCCCTCTGTTGCCCAGGCTAGTATAAATGCTTTCCTTTGCAAAAAGGCATGAGCATTGGTTAAATGTTTTGCCACATTGTTCACACTAGTTTTCTCCAGTATGAGTTATCTTACCTACAATCAAGTGTGACAGCCATTTAAAGGCTTTGTCACATTCTTCACATTTCTAGGATTTCTCACCAGTATGATTTCTTTTATACTCAGAAAAGTTTCAGGTGTTGCCAAAAGCATTGTCACATCTTTCAGGTTTGTAGTTTCTCTCTAGTATGAATTAGCCTGTGTCTGTTAAGAATTGAGGATCTGTTAGAGGCTTTCCCACATTCTTCACATGTGTATGGTTTCTGTCCAGTATGAGTTGTCTTATATGTGGTAAGCCTTAAGGACTGGTTAAAGGCTTTGCCACATTCCACACAATTGTAGGAATTCCCTCCAGTATGAATTACCTTATGTTTAGTAAGGATTGAGGAAGAGTTAAAAAATCTGCCACGTTCTTCACATTTGTAGGGTTTCCCTTCTGTATAAATTCCCTTATGTTCAGTAAGGGTTGAGAACTAATTGAAAGCTTTGCCACATTTTTCACATTTGTAGGGTTTTTCCTCCCATATGAATTCTCTTATGAGTAGTAAGGTATGAGGATTGGTTGAACTCTTTACCACATTCTTCACATTTGTAGAATTTCTTTCCAGTATGAATTTTCTTATGTTTATTGAAGACTGAGACCCAGCTAAAGGCTTTGCCACATTCTTCACATTTGTAGGGTTTCTCTCCAGCATGAATTCTCTTGTGTTCACTAAGGCTTGAGGGCCAGCTGAAGGCTTTTCCACATTCTTCACATTTGCAGGGTTTCTCTCCAGTATGAATTCTCTTATGTTCCGTAAGGGTTGAGGACTATGTGAGCTTTTGCCACATTCTTCTACATTTGTAGGGTTTCTTTTCCAGTATGAATTTCTATGTTCTGTAAGGGTTGAGGACCGGTTGAAAGCTTTGCCACATTCTTCACATTTGTAGGGTTTCTCTCCAGTATGAATTGTCTTGTGTGCAGTAAGGATTGAGGCCTTACTAAAGGCTTTGCCACATTCTTCACATTTGTAGGGTTTCTCCCCAGTATGAATTACCTTATGCTTAGTAAGGGCTGAGAAGTTAACATAGGCTGTGCCACATTCTTCATACATTTGTGGTGTGTTTCTCTCCAGTATGAATTCTCTTATGTTCACTAAGTCTTGAGGACCAGATGAAGGCTTTGCCACATTCTTCACATTTGTAAGGTTTCTCTCCAGCATGACTTCTCTTATGTTCAATAAGGCTTGAGGGACAGCTGAAGGCTTTTCCACATTCTTCACATTTGTAGGGTTTCTCTCCAGTATGAATTACCTTATGTTTAGTAAGTACTAGAAGCTACCATAGGCTTTAAGCACATTCTTCACATTTGTGGGTTTCTCCAGTATGAATTCTCTTATGTCTGTATGTTTGAGGATCCTAGAAAGCTTTGCCACATTCTTCACATTTGTAGGGTTTCTCTCCAGTATGAATTCTCTTATGTTCAGTAAGTCTTGAGGACCAGTTGAAAGCTTTGCCACATTCTTCACATTTATAGGGTTTCTCTCCAGTATGACTTCTCTTATGTTCAAAAAGGCTTGAGGGCCAGCTGAAGGCTTTTCCACATTCTTCACATTTGTAGGGTTTCTCTCCAGTATGAATTACCTTATGTTTAGTAAGGGTTGAGAAGTTACCATAGGCTTTGCCACATTCTTCACATTTGTAGGGTTTCTCTCCAGCATGACTTCTCTTATGTT
Organism: Papio anubis; assembly: GCF_008728515.1. Taxonomy (NCBI): domain Eukaryota; kingdom Metazoa; phylum Chordata; class Mammalia; order Primates; family Cercopithecidae; genus Papio; species Papio anubis. Next base: position 29,848,968 of record NC_044995.1, read on the forward strand.
CAATAAGGCTTGAGGGCCAGCTGAAGGCTTTTCCACATTCTTCACATTTGTAGGGTTTCTCTCCAGTATGAATTACCTTATGTTTAATAAGGGTTGAGAAGTTACCATAGGCTTTGCCACATTCTTCACATTTGTAGGGTTCCTCTCCAGTATGAATTGTCTTGTGTGCAGTAAGGGTTGAGGCCTTACTAAAGGCTTTTCCACATTCTTCACATTTGTAGGGTTTCTCTCCAGTATGAATTCTCTTATGTTCACTAAGTCTTGAGGACCAGATGAAGGCTTTGCCACATTCTTCACATTTGTAGGGTTTCTCTCCAGCATGACTTCTCTTATGTTCAATAAGGCTTGAGGGCCAGCTGAAGGCTTTTCCACATTCTTCACATTTGTAGGGTTTCTCTCCAGTATGAATTGTCTTGTGTGCAGTAAGGGTTGAGGCCTTACTGTGCTGGCTTTGCTACATTCTTCACATTTTGCAGGGTTTCTCTCCAGTATGAATTCATCTTATGTTTAGGTAAGGGCTGAGAAGTTAACATAGGCTGAGCCACATTCTTCACATTTGTAGGGTTTCTCTCCAGTATGAATTGTCTTGTGTGCAGTAAGGGTTGAGGCCTTACTAAAGGCTTTGCCACATTCTTCACATTTGTAGGGTTTCTCTCCAGTATGAATTGTCTTGGTGCAGTAAGGGTTGAGGCCTTACTAAAGGCTTTGCCACATTCTTCACATTTGTAGGGTTTCTCTCCAGTATGAATTACCTTATGTTTAGTAAGGGCTGAGAAGTTACCATAGGCTTTGCCACATTCTTCACATTTGTAGGGTTTCTCTCCAGTATGAATTATCTTATGTTCCATAAGGTTTGAGGACCGGTAGAAAGCTTTGCCACATTCTTCACATTTGTAGGGTTTCTCTCCAGTATGAACTCTCTTATGTTCACTAAGTTTTGAGGACCGGTTGAAAGCTTTGCCACATTCTTCACATTTGTAGGGTTTCTAAGAACGGGGCAACTGCTGCATAGCTGTTCTACATAGGGAAAATCTGTTTTTATGGGAAAGGGGAAAGGAGATACTTCTTGAAACTTTCCTCTTCAAATCCAGCTTCTGGTTGTTTGAATGAGCATCTGTTGTAAACTAGAAACTATTGAAAAATAAGAACAAAGATAAAAAGCACAAAATAAAGTTTCTCTTGTCATCACCAAGGGTGTCCCTTTGACCAGAAAGGGAAGTTTTAGTACTCAATCATTCCTCTCTCTGAAACCACCATTGCAAAATTATAACCGAGACAGTGAAAAATATCTGACCTAACCAACTGTATTTTGTTTCTAACCTTCAAATTGCCCTTGCTCATTCCTGGGAATAGGCTGAACTAACTTTGGAAAGAACTTCGTTTATAGATTATAGTTTAAAACAAAGATGATAACAACCCTTCCCCAAAACAAACCTCCTTCTTGCCTGGGGACTAAACTGCCTTCATAGGACTAACAAATTAGTCACAAGATTAAAAATTATGGTTTAGGAGTCATGCAGGTGAAGGCTACAAGATTCTGACCCTCTAAACTGCTCCTAAGATCAGTGCTTGAGATATTTTGCAGACCCTGCACTTGATGGATCAGCTGGCACCACCCAGATTGATAAACTGGCTCATATGGTCTTGTGGCCTCCACCCAGGAACTGACTCAGCACAAGAAGACAGCTTGGACTCCCTATGATTTCACTTCTTACCTGACCAATCAGCATTCTCGACTCACTGGCCTTCCCCCACGCCCCAAATTATCCTTAAAATCTGTGATCCTCAAATGCTCAGGGTGACAGATTTGAGTAATAATAAAATTCCAGTCTCCCACACAGCCCACTCTTTGAGAATTACTTTGTTTGTTGCAATTCCCCTATCTTGATAAATTCACTCTGTCTAGGCAGTGGGCAAGGTTGGGATATTATGACACTAGAGATGTACAGAATTCCATTGAGAGGCAAAAAATTTATCGGGCTATCTAGTGACCTTGGCCTAGGGAAACTGCCCTATGCTTATAAATATGTAATGTAGGGGCAAAGGGAGAGGTTTCCCTTTGGCCCTCTGAAGGTTCACTGAGAAATCAACTCATCAAAGGCAGATGAATAGGAGAAAAGGCAGACACGTTTCTGGGACATGTGCACAGAGCTTTCAGAATGAAGACCCCAAGACAATGGGGAAATTGTGCTTGGACTTTATTTATTTATTTATTTATTTATTTATTTACTTATTTATTTATTTGAGATAGAGTCTTGTTCTGTCACCCAGGCTGGCGTGCAGTGGTATGATCTTGGCTCACTGTAACCTCTGTCTCATGGGTTCAGGTGATTCTCCTGCCTCAGCCTCCCAAGTAGCTGGGATTACAGGCTCGTGCCACCACACCCAGCTAATTTTTGTATTTTTTAGTAGACATGGGGTTTCGCCATGTTGCCCAAGCTGGTCTCAAACTCCTGACCTCGGGTGATCCGTCCACCTTTTATGGCATCAGCAGCATTAAAAAATATGTGTAGTTATTTCTTGAGTACCCCCCTTCCTTCTTTCTCTCTCTCTCTGTCTCTCTTTAAAATAAGGTCAGGCAGATCTAATCCATTTCCAAAGCCTGAATTCTTTTTTTTTTTTTTTTTTTTTGAGACAGAGTCTCACTCTGTTGCCCAGGCTGGAGTGAAGTCTCACGATCTCGGCTCACTGCAACCTCTTCCACCTCCCAGGTTCAAGCGATTCTCCTATTTCAGCCTCCCAAGTAGCTGGGATTACAGGTATGTGCCGCCACACCCAGCTAATTTTTGTAGTTTTAGTAGAGGCAGGGTTTCACCATGTTGGCTAGGCTGGTCTTGAACTCCTAACCTCAGGTGATCTGCCTGCCTCAGTCTCCCACAGTGCTGGGATTACAGGTATGAGCCATCGTGCCCCAAAGCCTGAATTCTTAATCCAACATTGGATCTCTATCCCAAATCCTGTAGAGAACCAGTAAGTTGATTTCTGGACTTGTATGCCTCATAGACATTACATATTAATAATGATCCAACCCTAAAACCGGATTTGCTTCTTCCTCATTCAACTCAGCTGTGACCCAGACTTACTGGCTCAATAAACTGTACCACTGTTCACCTAGGATACTGGGAGAGTTTACTCAATCTGTATCTCTCCATGTCCTAAACAACCCATAACCAAGTCCTTCCATTCTTGCTCCAGTATGTATCTCCAAAAACTTCTTTCCATTTCCACAACTACCCATAGCCCTTTGTGGAGCCACTGGCTCTTTGGAAGGACATCGCAAAATTTGTTCAGGTTTGCAGGTGTGAGGCTGAAGCCTGCTAACATTCCTGCCCCGGATTTTGTGTCAACGAAAGTGTCTCTGCTGGGGGCATTGAGACCACACTTGCTAGGTTTGAATGACTCTCGGGAAGGATGCATGGAACCCTACAAAACTGACACCCCCAACAAGGTCAGACATATACTACTGCATGGGCCAAGGCCTCCACCATAGATCACCACCATTGTGAGCCTGAACTGCCAAAGGCACCAACTCCAGGGAGACTCTTGGGAAGCCAGCCTTCCTCTGCTAAAGTTGAAAGTCACAGGAACCTCCACCCACAAGGTCCCCACTGCACTGTGAAGATGCGAAGAGTGAGTGGGACAAAGAGAAGGCATGGAGGGGAGACTTCCTGGCCAGAATGAGTTTCCTAGGCTCTGGTCACCATGCCAGTGTCTCAGCCCATCAGACAGCACTCTTTCTCCTCCTCTGTCCACAGACCCCTGAAGAACACACACTGCAGGTGAGAAAACCACAGAGTGTGAATAGAATAGAGTCTGACATTCTCCTTATGTGAGTGTATCCTGAGCACATAGACGGGAGGTTTATTTGATGGTGGCATCATTGTTTATCTGCAGCTGTATCCTAGGGAAGCAATTCTCCTGTTTTCTTTTTGTTTGTTTGTTTGTCTGTTTGTTTTTTTGAGATGGAGTCTCGTGTTGTTGGCCAGGCTGGAGTGCAGTGGATCAATCTCGGCTCACCATAACCTCTGCCTCCCAGGTTCAAGCGATTCTCCTGCCTCAGCCTCCGGAGTAGCTGGGACTACAGGCACACACCATCATACCCGACTAATTTTTGTATTTTTAGTAGAGAAGGAGTCTCACTATGTTGGCCAGGCTGGTCTCGAACTCCTGACCTTGTTATCTGCCCGCCTCAGTCTCCCAAACTGCTGGTATTACAGGCATGAGCCACCGTGCCAGGCAATTCTCCTATTTTGATTGAATAGAACAAGAGCTAATTTCAGGAGGGAGGCTATAGAAAGCCCGATTCTCCCACAGGCTGCAGGCTAGAAATGAATATGGCTTCTTGGGCAGTGGGAATTCAAATGAATATGGCTTTTTGGATGGAGAGAATTCCTTTGGCCTTCACATTTTCGGGAGCATCTCTCCAACCCTCCCTTGAGGCCACAGAATACATTTCCCCGATATTTCCTCAAGTGCCCTATGTATCCTGTCAAGCGACCCAAGGCTGACACATTGAGTTGAAAACCCCCGTTGGTTATAACTGGAGATTTTAGATTCAGGCCACACCTCACTCTATGCCATAGAATGAGCGTTTCTAGAAGCTAAGCAGCAGAGCTGGGCTCCAGAGAAAGGAAAGGGCTGAGAAAAGCACAGGCGGAGAAGAGACGACTTTTCTTACAGGGGACTTCCTTATCCTGCCAACTCAGGGAAGCGGGGCCCCTTGTGATCCACTGCTGAAAGCCACCTCATGTTTGAAAAACGGATCCCTCCCAACTTCAGTGGAAGGACGTGACATGTAGCATGAGGGATTCTGTTCCTTCTGACGTGATCTGTTCCGTGGGGCTTATGGCTGGAGTTCGCGCACACCAATGGCTCCTTCTGCATTGGGTTCCATCATCTCTACCCTGGAACATGGGCCTTGGCGAATTCTGGCTCTTAAGTCGCTGTCCAAAACCCCATCCCGTGCTCAGGCGCCCCGAATGACAGTCTCTTCCACCTCTCCAGAAACGTTTCAAATCTATCCTCCATGCATGGTCACCTAAAAACGCAGAAGCACAGAACACTCAGTCGCCATTCACCTCACTGCTTTCAGAAGAGAATGCTCAAGGTCTCTTGCTGACTTTGTTTTTCTTTTTTTTTAGACGGAGTTTCGCTCTTGTAGCCCAGGCTGGAGTGCAGTGGCGGGATCTCGGCTCACTGCAACCTCCGCCTCCTGGGTTCAAGCGATTCTCCTGCCTCAGCCTCCCAAGTAGCTGGGATACAGGTGCCCGTCACCATGCCTGGCTAATTTTTGTAGTTTTAGTAGAGACGGGGGTTTTGCCAATTTGGTCAGGTTGGTCTCGAACTCCCGACCTCGGGTGATCCACTCGCCTCAGCCTGTCAAAGTGTTGGGATTACAGGCGTGAACCACTGTTCCCAGTCTCTTTCTGAATCTTGACTCTGCGGGGACTGCGCGTTAGGGAGACTCGCGTCCCCGCACACGGGCCTTCCTTAACCGAGGGGGACATGCCAGGCTGGACGTGTATCCTAGGAAGCCCCAGCTGGGAGCTCCTTCTCTGAGACTGGGTCCCGGAGCGTGGTGGAAATGATCGAGGTGCAGAAGTTGGAGGGTAGTGGCCCAGCTGCTTCTGTCCCAGGGGTGGCCGCGCGGGCCTGGGGGTGGCCATCTGGGTCCCAGCCCTTCCTTCCCTGTGGCAGGGGCGGGCAGGGTGCATTCTGTTCCACCCCTGCGCCCTTCTCCTCCCCGTCCCCCTCCAGGTGGACCAGCAGACCGCGGGCACTGGTGGGAAGGTGGGCGGGCTTATGCCACCAGCCGCCCCCACTCGGCCTCCCGCGTCTAAGGCTCCAGCGGGGCGGGACAATCTCAGGTCCCGAGCGCCACACTTGGCTGTAGGGTGGACCTGGTGCGCCACTGCCTATGGCTACCGGCTGGTTTCTTAGACCGGCCACCCCTGCGCGGCACCTGCCACTCCGTCTGCGGAAAGCTCCCAGTTACTCAGAAGACCGAGGTAACAGAATAGCTTGAGCACGGATAGTCGAGGATGCAGTGAGCTGCGATTATGCTGCTGCACTCCAGCCTGGGTGACAGAGAGAAACTATCTTGAAAAAAAAAAAAGAGAGAGAGAGAGAGAGAACCACAGAAAATAAGCTATAAAGTATTTGTTTAATGTCTGCAAAGCGCTAATTGCATAGCAGACTTCTAGAAGTCAGTTTCCAGAATCCAAGGCTTACGCCAGGGTATTCTATACATTTCTTCCTACATTGATTATATATTTTGGGCTTCCCAATATTAATGGGAAAAAAATAAAGAATAAACCACAATGAAATAGCACACAATCATGAGACTGACAAACATACAGAGAAAAATTGCAAAGACAGTCCTGGCGAGGACTTGGAGCAACTAGAACTAGAAATATAAACTCCTGCAATAACTTTGAAAAACAGTTCAGTGGTTTATTATAAAGTTAAACATACATTTATTAGGTTACCAAAATATTCCATTCCTAGGTCATTACTAAGGCAAATAGAAAACTAATGTTAAAATGAAAACTTTCATAACATTAGTTGTCTATTTGCTTTAGTAATGACCTAGGAGTGTTTATTATTTAGTAATGACCTAGGATGTTTATTGCCTACTTTATTTGTAATTGCAAAAAGCTAAATGTAAACCAGATACTTTTCTGCAGGTGAATGAATAAACAAACTGTGGTTTATCCATACAATAGAATCTTAGTTGTCAACAAAAATAAACTATTGATTCACATCACGGTATGAAGGAGTCAAATGCATTTCTTTAAGTGAAGAAAGGAAGATCCAAAAGGCTACATATTATAAGATTCAATTTTATGGCATTGTAGAAAATGAAATTACAGGCATTGATAATAATCAGGCCAGGCTTGATGGCTCAAGTCTGTAATCTCAGCACTTTGGGGTGCTGAGGTGAGAGGACTGTTTGAGCCTGGGATTTTGACACCAGCCTGGAAGCATAGCAAGACCTCCCTACAGGAGGAGGAGGAGGAGGAGGAAGAGGAGGAGATGAAGAAAGAAGGATGAAGGAAGAAGGAAGGAGGAGAAGGAGGAGGGGGAGGAGGAGGAAAGGGAAGACAACAACAATTAAAGAATAATCACTGGTGCCAAAGCATAGATGAGGGTAGAAGTTAACTACGAATGGGAAGCATTAGATGATTTTTGGGGTAATGAAAGAGCTCTGTGCGGTACTGTGGAGATAAGGACATGACTCTAAACTGTTGTCAAACTTCGTGGAACTGTACATCACAAAGAATAAATTTTCCTTTCAGCAAATTAAAAAAAAAAGAAACATGATTTTGAGGAAATTCTGATAAAATGCAGGCAGTAAAAAATAGACTTTAACCTTACTAAAAATGTATTATCTAACCTAACACTATTGAAGAAGAATGGAATGAAAGGTCTTGATGTATATCACTTTGAAAAACAGTGTTTTAATTGAATACCGCAAGACTCAAGAACTGAACACAAACATTGTATTCTGGTTAGTATTGTTTGTTTTTAAGAATATGGATAAGCAATTTTTAAGACTACTCTTTCTGTTAGTGTATATGTGTGTGTGTATTTGTGTACATGTCTTTGTGTGTGTGTATACACACACTATACATAAGGTCATTACTTCCAGCTGCTCTCTGAAGTTAAAAGAAAAGGGAGGAGAGTTCTAGAACAAACCCTGTGTTGCTGGACCAGAGTTGGGAATATTTAGATAAATGCATGTCTCATAATACATCAATTGAGAGAGAGGGAGACAGAGAGAGAGAGAGAGAAAGAAAGGAGAGGTGTTCCTATAAGAATCTATGCTAATATGTAAATTTTCAAACTCTGTCTGCTGAGAGGTTTCAGAAGCAGTCACATCCCAGTATTAATGAGCACACTTAGCTCTTATATCATGGTTTCTAAGTACTATTTGCTAATAAAAGGAAGCAAGACTATTTGAAAAATTAGATAATTCTAGCAGTGGAATAGAACATTCAGGTTAAGGTAGAGTATCTTCTGCAGCCAGAAAGTTAAAAAAGTGCTTTATGAACAACAGAAAAAGACATGTCAGAGGAAGTCAACCTGAAAGACTTTCAAGCAGCCCAAGCTGGAATAGCATGAGAAACAAAATAAATAATCATAGGATTGGATTATAACCCTGAGAATAAAAGAAATATTCATAAGTCCATACAGGTCTAGAAAAAATAAATAAATAGAAAAAAAGAGAGATAGAAAGAAAATCTTTTCTATAGAATTCCAAGTACTAATTAATGTAGATGGATAACGCAAAGTAGAAAATCACAACTAGGACACAACAATAATAATTACTGTAGACAAGATGTACTGAAGAATGCACAAATTGTGGGTAAATTTAAAAGAAAAACAGTGTATTTACATAGCCTCAAAATATTTGCCTCTAAATATTTATAAGCATCATTTTCTCTTAATTTCTTTATAAGACTTATGAATATTTAATAAATGTTACAACCCAGTATTGTGATATATATAATGCATAGACATAAGATTTATAAATAGCACAAAAAATAGAAGGAAGTAATTCAAACTTTTTAACAACAAGGCCTTCATATTTTACGTTTATTAAAATAGTACAGTATTAACTCTAGGTAGATTGTGATATGTTAAAGATGCATATTGTAATACCTGGAGAAACCATTTTAAAAAGTAGAGGTGTCACTTAATGCTAATAAAGGAATAAAATTATATTGTAAAAAGTATTTACACAATAATGTTTATAAACCTTTTGGTCATAATAGCTTAAAGCAGGAAAAAACCCAAATGTCCATCTCTAGGAAAATGGATGGAAAAATTGTAACTCATTCATACAAGAGAATGCTACTCAGTCATAGAAAGAAACAAGCTACTGAAGCAAACATGCTAGATGAATCTCATAAACCTGCTAAATGAGACAAGCTTAAAATAAAATAGTACATATTGTATGATGTCAGGCAAAATGAACCAATGGTAAAACAAACAAACAAAATATCACTGAGAAAACAGCCTTTTGTGACAACAAAATTGTCTGAAAGAAAGGCCTGAAGGAATTATCTGAGAATGAAAAAAAAATTCATCATTCTATTTTTATATTCTATCACTAGGATAGAACAAAGTTCAGTTCATTCTTAAAAGATATGAAGGTTATATGAGTGTATTTATCTGTCAAAATTTTTCAGTTAGGATTTGTGCCTTTCAATGTATGTACATTTGACCTCACAAAAAAACAAAACTAAAGTAAATAATGTAGGGTGGCCAATGGGTTGACCAGGGCTGACTGAAGTAGAGAAGTGTAGATGACACCAGAATCGCACAAGATTAGTTGTTGCTGTGGCTTCATGACAAGTCTATTGTGGTTGTCATGAGGCCTCAACAATATGTGTTTTGTTTGTTTTGCACATGTTAAAAATTTTCTGTAATAAAACACAAAATGAATCTATAATGTTAGCTCGTATGATTATGGCTATTGTTGGAGAAGAAAGGATAAGGCAATTGTTGGGGCATGGATGAGTCTAGTTTTATTTTATTTTGAGACAAAGTGTCACTCTTTCACACAGGATAGAGTGCAGGAGTGTGATTTTGGCTCACTGCAACCTCCACCAATCAGGTTCAAATGATCCTCCCACCTCAGTTTCCCGAGGAGCTAGGACCACAAGTGTGCACCACCATGTCTGGTGGTTTTTTGGTATTTTATTTTAGAAGAGACCGGGTGTCACCATGGTGCCCAGGCTGGTCTTCAGCTCCTGAGCTCAAGCAATCTGCAGGCCCTGGCCTTCCAAAATACAAAGATTACAGGAGTGACCCACTGCACCGGGCCTATTTTATGTTTTGATTACACAAGTGTGTTTTTTGTAACAATGTATTGAGCTTTACATGAATAAATGCTTTGTGCATGTAGTTCTGTATGCTACATATTAATAAAAAAATTAGGCCGGGCGCAGTGGCTCACGCCTGTAATCCCAGCACTTTGGGAGGCCGAGGTGGGCGGATCACAAGGTCAGGAGTTCAAGACCAGCCTGGCCAATATGGTGAAACCCTGTCTCTACTAAAAATACAAAACTTAGCCGGGGGTGGTGGCGGACGCCTGTAGTCCCAGCTACTCAGGAGGCTGAGGCAGGAGAATCGCTTGAACCTGGGAGGCGGAGGTTGTAGTGAACCGAGATCGGGCCACTGCACTCCAGCCTGGGAGACAAAGCGAGACTCCGTCTCAAAAAAAAAAAAAAAAATTTAAATAGTACATATTTGCACAAAAATGCTAACTCAGTATATCAGAATAATGGCAGGATTTTAGTTTTTTGTTTTATTTTGTTTTCTGGTGGAACACACTCACTCAGGACATAATCATACAGATGTTAATATTCAAAGGGAATATTAAAGCTCTAACCTTTGGGTGAGTTATAGGTTTTTTTTTTCTTAATTTGGTACATGTAATGTTTTTTGTTTTGTGGAAATGCAGCTTTTTTTAATTTAAGGAAATGTTTTCCTCACAGTAATAATCATCACTGCCACGGCACCTTGCACAGTGTCCTCCACATAGTGTGCAGTATCTATGGAACCAGGTTGAATCAGGAACAGAACCAATAGCAAGGTTGGTTCTGAAAAAAATAGTAATTTGATAATACTGGTAAGACTGAAAGGCCATGATTTAGTGGCAAACAATTTTTTATTTATTTGAGAAATAATTGGCAAGTAGGTGATCTAAAAAGTGTTGGTTTAAAGCAGTGGCTTTGAGTTTGGCTGTACTCTGTCGTCACCTTGAACGATTTAAACCATACTGTTGCCTGGGTTCCACTCCAGGAATTCTGATTTAATTGGGGTGTGTCGACTTGAATTGGGAGGAGTTTTAAAGGCCCTCCCCCAGGTGATTTTTACACGCAGACTGGGGAGAAAACAATTGGTTCAGAGTGAAAGATGCATTCACTGTGTGTGATTTTCATGTGTGCTGCTGAGAATTGCCTCATGGCTGCTTCTGACTTTAGAATCTTAAAAAGCAGCTCTGTTATTTTAAAAATCAAAGGACAACTTCGGATTTACTCAGCTATTTTTCTAAATTTCAGCAGAATAAAATGTCTTGTTAGCAGATTTCTCTATAAGTCACTTCATATCAAGGTTAGAGTTTGTTTCAGGCACAGTAGTTTTAGTCAGCAATGAAAATCATAAATAGCCTCCAAATATCAAAAAGGGATGAAAAGCATTTGCAGACATATGAAATCTGTTTTTTTTTTTTTTTTTTTTTGAGACGGAGTCTTTGCTCTGTAGCCCGGGCTGGAGTGCAGTGGCCGGATCTCAGCTCACTGCAAGCTCCGCCTCCCGGGTTTGTGCCATTCTCCTGCCTCAGCCTCCCGAGTAGCTGGGACTACAAGCGCCCGCCACCTCGCCCGGCTAGTTTTTTGTATTTTTAGTAGAGACGGGGTTTCACCGTGTTAGCCAGGATGGTCTCGATCTCCTGACCTTGTGATCCGCCCGTCTCGGCCTCCCAAAGTGCTGGGATTACAGGCTTGAGCCACCGCGCCCGGCCTGAAATCTGTTTTTTTAAATAAAGTTTAACCTAAAGCAACCTTTTTATGTGTTTTTAATTGAGCCTGAGTGTTTCTTCATACATGGTCAACTGAAACCCAACTGAAAAGGTAAATAAACTGTAACCTAGTTTTGGGTCAGTTATCAAATTTTGGCCGATCAAAAGAGACCAACTGCTTAATTCATGTCTAAATAAAGCAAATGCCAAGTTGTAATTAATCACTGTTTCTGTAACTCACTTTTCTTTCCTGTACTTCAGGTTTTTTATCTGTGCATAAATATTCTTCTTATTATGTTGTGACCAGAAAGGGATTGTAGTAAGGGTTAAAAAGAAAAAGAAACAAGTGTTCCTCTGCTTAGCAGTTCGCTTCAAGGACAGTTATAAGATAACACTATCCGAAAAGCCAAGGTCAAAGGAATAGGCTCCAGGCACCCCACTCACTCCAGAGCAAGGTTGAAGGGGAAAAAAAAAGAAAAAAAAAAAAAAAAGACAAATTCCCTTACTGTTACTCCTTTCCTTTGCCTCTTAAGCATGATTATGTTTTATAAATGTCTGTATTTAGCCAGTTCTTGGTTTTCTTTTGATGCGGCTACAGGGCCACCAGCTATGCAAGGCCACAAGTTATGCACTATATGATTAACTGCTTTTGTTTTGCTTCTGTAAGCCCACTTATAAAAAGCCTGCTCTGTCTTTGTTGAAGGCTCAGCTTTTTAGATGTGGATCCACTCAGCCAGTGGGTACCTTAAAATAAATATCCTCCTTTACTCACCTGTGACTAAGAATGCCTGACTTTTTGTGATGCAGCCCAACAGGTCTCAGCGTTATTTTATCAATCCCCTACTCATAGTGAAATTGTTCTAGTTTAAATGCCAACAGTGTGACTGCTTGGGAGTTTTCTCTGAGCCTACTCTGGCTCACCAGACTGCAAAATTAGTGAATAACTTTTTGCTTGATTAAATTCTGTTAAATTTATTTTGTTTGGCTGGGCATGGTGGCTCACGCCTGTAATCCCAGCACTTTGGGAGGCCGAGGTGGGTGGATCACCTGAGATCAGGAGTTCGAGATCAGCCTGGCCAGCTTGGTGAAGCACTGTCTGTACTAAAAATACCAAAAAAAAAAAAAAAAAAAAAAAAAAATAGCCGGGCATGGTGGCGGGTGCCTGTAATCCCAGCTACTTGGGAGGCTGAGGTAGGAGAATTGCTTGAACCTGAGAGGCGAGGGTTGCACTGAGCCAAGAACGTGCCATTGCACTCCTGGCTGGATGACAAGAATGAAAGTCCATCTCAAATATATATATATATATATTTGGTTTAAGACATTTTTAACAGATTGAACTAGAAGTAAAATCTGAAATAGAGCCTCTAGCAACCCCCAAGAATACCAAGTGACCAAACAATGGCTTATTGTGTTCGCTGCTGTCTTGCAGCAGCTAGGGAGCATGGTAAGTTCTTTCTTGGATTCCAAAGTATCATGGATTTGTGTTTTGAACTCTCTGAGTTTTAGCGAATTTAGAATTCAAACTGGATTAAGAAGTCAGGACAGAAAGTGGATTGGATCTAGAGTCAGACTGGATCTGATAATTAACTGGTTTGGATTCAGTTAAAGGTCTATGACATCTCACTGGGTCAGGTAGAAATCTTTCTAGACCTTCTAAAATGCATATTAAAAAGTATTTCCTTTTCCATTCATCTGCAGAGCTACTGGAGTCCCAATCAGGGTTGTCAAGAGGAACTGCTTCACTTCCTATTCGAAATGGTGTTTCTTCTATTTCTTCACATTCCCTATCTCCTTTTTTCCCTTTTGATGTGTTATAGGAGATACGTTGCTCATTTCTGAAAATCTCTGCTGCCTGCAGAGCTGCCTGCTTTTCGGCTATAGTTGGGGTTGGGTTTAGAAGCAGCATAACATCCTTTCATGTGAGGGGATACACTTGAGTTAAATTCTGAAAACCTTCTATAAATCTATTGGAGTTGTCAGAAAATTGGCCTAAGTCTTCCTTTACTTCTCTAGGGTCCTGTAATAAGAAGGGAACTTGCGGTGGCCCCAAATACTGGGAGTTCTCAGATGGTTCCCCTGGAAGTTGCTTTTCTAATTCTGGAGGAGTGTCCCCTATAGTCCTGCCTGATACGCCTGTTAAAATAGCAGGGTTGATTTTACAATGCTTGCAAAGGTTCAGTAAAAATGCCATACCCTTGTGCAAAAGAAAATGAGTTGCTTTTTTCTTCAAAGTCCTGAGGTTGAAGAAGTTCTAGTGTTTCACAGTGTACTCCAGAGGGGTGCAAGGTGAAGACGGTCTGTTACCCATCTAGAAAAAGAAGTGAGAATAAAAGCATCCTTTTAGTTTTCCTTCTTTCATTGTGACCCAGGGTGGAGGGGAAGACAGTGTGAGTGTCTCCCGACCATTCTCTTTTCTTGGTTCCTGGGTCCTGGCACCATGTTAAATGCGCTGCCCATGGTTGTAGGTGTGGCTTTCCAAGCCACGGAACCAGATGAACTAAGTCATGGGATTAACCGTGCTTTACCCATGCAACCTCAGCTTATCCACCTGTGATTCCCTTTGACTTTCTAGACTTGTGTGATCTTCCTGGCTCCCTAAAAAAACGAATCTTTGCAGAGACTCTAATAGTCACCTTTGGGCAAGGTTTCTTTAACAACAACAAAAAAATTTGCTAGATTGCCTGCTATTATGGCTCATGATAAAACATTTACCCTTAGAAAAGTGTTTCTGGTTAGCTTCTAAACTTAAAATTCTCCTTACTAATTAAGTAGTGTTCTAATTAGAGGCAGACTGGGTGCCTTAAATGTAGGTAGGGACCTAACGATGACTTTTTCTACTAATGGGACAGTATCAGAACTAAAATTTGGCTATGGAAGATATTTTACTCCTAATTGTTGAAGGCAGAGCTTTCCCATTCACAGAAGGGTCTTTTCTAGCAGCACAAAAATACTTAGGAAACTGCAGTGTTATGGTAAATGACTGAAATGTGTCTCATGAAGAGAATTTCTATTTTCACTAGCTGACACTGTTGGCTTAGAAATACCATGTGCTCACTAGAGGAAAGATACAGATGCTTATCGAGTTCTGCCTAAGGCATTTGCCAATCTTTCATAACAGAATTGTTTCTCTGAACTGTAAACCTTCCTGCACATTGCACACACAGAGAGAATAAGACACATAGTGACACCAGATAGAAAGAAAGGAAAATTTTGTGAAAGGATAGCTGAAGATCCTTTGCCAACACTCAGATGGGCCATCACAGGCTGGCTTCAGTCCAGAAGGCTTTGAATAATGCCAGGGTGTGCCCTCAACAATAATCCTCAGTTGCTTCAGACTTCTTCCAGCCTCACATGATGGTTAGGACCTCTGTGAATAAAACTGATTTGAAGAAAGCCTTGAGATTAAAAGACAGATTTGAGGTCCACTCCATACTCACCAATCCGACGTTTGTATCTTCTGTTCTGATTCTGATCCCAAATGAGAACCCCCAAATGAAATGGCTTTGTTGTCTGGGCCTCTACCTGTGGTTCTGTGTCTTGAATCCAGAAAGAATTCAGGACACAAACACACACAAGCAGGGGGTTTAGAAGCAGAAAGTTTAATAGACAGAAAGAAGAGATAGAGAAAAAGCTTTCTCATTCTGAGAATGTGCGTTGCCCAAGAGAGGGTCTTTGATTTGGGGCAGAATGTGACTGATTTTGTACAGTGGCTTGAGGAGGCCGTGATTGATTTACATAGGTGATGATTGATTTACAGGGGATTGGTTTGACTAGGTGTGCCAATGACATAACCCATGAAAACAAAGATCCTTAAAGTATCCACCCGTACCAGAAGGCACTGGATGCCCTTTGGTTTTCACATGTGGGTGAAGTTTATCTTCCAGATCTCCCTTGAATAGCTTCCCACCCTTTGGGTTCAGAGAGGGAGAAGCTGCCTGTTGAGGAGATTATCTTTAAGATAGGCTTCATAAGCTTAAACAACCTGTGTGATGTTTTGAATAAGTTCTCTCCTGAAAACAATCTCTGGGCATATTGACAAGTTTTATTCTTTCCCAAGTGAAAAGTTTGGTGAAACATTTTAAGGACTTTCCATTGGCTAGAGATTGGCAAATGGAGTTTGCCATCCTTTAACTCTAGCTATTCTGAGGACTGGAAAGTGTACCCTTGAGTAATGACCCATTTTATCTCTGCAGGAGAATACTGGGGCCTATTTTTTCTTACGGAATCTTCCCAAATTAGAGGGGTATGAAGTGTGTTGTTGCCCTGAAGCTTCCTGTCTGCTGATTTAACTGACTGATCAGCTAAACTATTTCCTTCAGCTACTTCCTGTTTTCTTTTTATATTCCTTAGAATGCATTACTGCTACCTTTTGTGGGAGGTAAACTGAGAATAATAACCTGTTGATTTTTTGATGGTTTTCATTTCACATTGGATTTTTGCACTCCTAATATTGGGGTGTTACAGGGTTTGAGGAGGGCCTAGATTTTTAGGTTACTAATAATGGCTTCTAGCCCTTTTTTATCCTTTGGCTTTAGGAGATATTCTGGTTATAAAAGAAAGTGGAATCCACCAGGTGTGGTGGCTTACACCTTTAATCCCAGGACTATGGAAGGTTGAGGTGAGCAGATCACTTGAGGTTAGGAGTGAGGTTTATTGCCTCACAGCAAGAAAATTAAGGATGCAAACACATGAGGAGTGAGTTTAAGAGCAGAGGTTTAATAGGCAAAAGAAAAAGAAAACCTCTCTCTCCTACAGAGAGAGATGGGCTCTCCAGCAGGTCTTCCAGTTCTGTGGTGAAATGCATGGGGTTTTACAGATGAGCTTGAGGAAATGGTGTTTTTGATTTAGATAGGGACTAAAAGATTGGTCACACAAGGTGTGCCATTTACACAGTGCATGAAGAAGCTGGCCACCTCACTTTAATTTTCTACTATGCACATGGGTTCTTTACCCGGCCAGTGCCCTGTTTCCTGTTCCTTTACACACGTGATTCACAAAAAAACCATAGTGCCTCCATGTTGAAAATGGTTGGCCCCAGGTAGCTTTTCCTATTGCAACAGCTGCCGACATTCATCCATGTAAGCTTCCAGCTTGCTTATCTATGTTTGCAGCTGGATTTTACAGGCTGCTCTTTGTTGAAAAAAAATCAATAGTGGGCTGTTTCTTGTTACAAGAGAAGCTTTGCTGAGGACTCTCTTATACTCACAATTTGCCTAAATAATTTCTTTTGTGCTCCGGTATCAATAAAAGCAGAGCATAGAACGATGTGGGGTGGAGAAGATGTTGGCCACAAATAGTAAGTATTCCCTATATTTTCTTACCTTCACAAATAAGTTATTCCCCTCTCAGTTTTGATTCACCAAGAAATTGAATCATATTCTGAAAAATCAAAACTGAAGGAATAATATATTTGTTAAAGCAATACAGGTTTTATACTGAAATTTTAGAAGCTTAGCAAGATAATGTATTTTCTGCTCATATCACAATTCCTTGAGGGTTTTTTTTCTGGTTAAGAGGACTTCTAAATAATCTTTCAGGGATTATAGTTTCTTTAATCTTCTATCTGCATTCTCCTTTCTTCAGCCAACAAATGAAAAAAGAGATACAGAGAAGACACATTTGCTTCTTAACCAAACAGAACTTTTACTCACTATTAGTCAATGCGGGTAGTGCTGAGAAGAGTAGCTTCCTGGAAGGACAATAAAAAACACACTGATAAAAAAAAAAAAAGTATAAATCTTTCATCAAAAGCTAATGTATTTTAAGTAAAATAAGCATACACATCAATAATAAAATGCTTGTGGTAAAATATTTCTTTGGTTGATTTCTATTGAACTCAGGTAATATTCGACTGAAAGCTAGCAAATATCTAACAGAAAAAATATTATTTGAAATAAGAACATTGTGAATGAAGTTATTCTGTCAAGAGAAGTAAAAATATGAGGATCTCATACTAATAGTTTCATCTACAGTCATACGACATCAAATGCTACTTTTTTTAAAAAAAGTATTTCATATAAGTATTTCACTTGTATTTACTTTTGTTTTATATAAGTCTTCCATTTATATCCGCTTCCTTCATTATTTCAATGTCCTCTCCACTTTATATCAGTGGAAAACAGTCCAGCTGGTTTCAGGAAAGCAGGTGGTGCCATTGCTATTTTAATGATGATGATCAAGAGCACTTGTTTGGGAGTATTTCTGTGCCAAACACTGTTATTTGGCCCAAAGTACTGGTTTTCTATTTGTCTCTAAATTTAGTAATAAAATACAATTATTGGCTAAGAACACTTCATCTTATTCAAATATGTTTTATAAAATTTGGTTGAAATTTAAGTGTTTGTGACTTATCCAGAATATTGACATTTTTTATAAATCCAAATTGAGTACTTTAAAAAAACAAACTTTTAGTAAAAGGCATTGTGAGGCAGAGTAACATTCATAAAATTTCTTTATAATATGAAAGAAATGTGTTAACCATGTTCCCAGTAATAGCTCTGAATACAGCATTCTCAGTTTCCAGTATTCACCCTTAGTCACAAAGGAGAAATTGGTATCTCTGTAAACAGGCACAAGGAGGTGCTGAGTGGAGGTGCATGGCACTGCACATCAATGCTTTATTAGGGTTTTAATTTTATTGGACTGTCATTTGCATGGCTAGATACTTACCGAATCTGCTCATGCTATTTTTTGACAGCTACTGACATCTGTTATCCATTAGTTTTATACAATTATTTGCCTAGCTGAAAAATAAATCTTTTGTTAATTTACTCTAAATTGAGAAACTAGATTTGCAGTCTTTAATCTTCCAATGTTAAAGCAAATCAGAGAAGTGCAATGTGTGTATGTAGAATGCATTTTCCTGCCTATTAAAATTCTTCTTGTATTACCTTGGAAGCCCTAAAAAGTCACCTAAAAAATATTCTTTTTAAAATCTTTGGCCAGGCGCGGTGGCTCACACCTGTAATCCCAGCAGTTTGGGAGGCTGAGGCGGGTGGATCCCCTGAGGTCAGTTTGAGACAAGCCTGACCAACATGGAGAAACCCAATCTCTACTAAAAAATAAAAACTTAGCCATGCATGGTGGCACATGCTTGTAATCCCAGCTACTCGGGAGGCTGAGGCAGGAGAATCGCTTGAACCCAGGAGGCAGAGGTTGTGGTGAGCCAAGATCGTACCATTGCACTCCAGCCTAGGGAACAAGAGCAAAACTCCGTCTCAAAAAAAAAAAAAAAAAAATCTTTAGCCAAGATTTCAAATGTCAAAATGTTCAAAAACTTAAGCCAAAGTCTTGTCTTTGCATATTGTTAGTAATCTAGCCATTTTAAAAAGCACAGCAATTATGACCACTTATTGGAAAGATGTGGTTTTGATTAATTTTATCCCATTTCAAATGTTTTTGCTAATTGTTCTTTTATGTTAACCTACAAGAAACTATCTGCATAACTTTTCTGGATTCAAGAAACATTCACATTAGGCTGGGCATGGTGGCTCACACCTGTAATCTCAGCACTTTGGGAGGCCAAGGTGGGAGGATCACATAAAGTCCAGAGCTTGTGACCAGCCTGGCAAAAATGTAAAAACTCCATTTCTACTAAAAATACAAAAATTAGCCAGTCATGGTGTTCCACGTCTGCAATCCCAGGTACTTGGGAGGCTGAGGCATGAGAATAGTTTGAACCCGGGAGGCAGAGGTTGCAGTAAGCCAAGATCAAACCACTAAACTCTAGCCTGGGCTATTGTGAGCAAGTTGTTTTTCTCAGTGGCTCTTTCTGTTCCTCTGTAAAATAAGAATAATTATAATACTTATGGTATTAAGTTATTGGGAGAATTAAACTCATTAACACGTGCATAGTGTTATGGTTAGTGCTCAGTACAAACCAGCTATTATTAATATTTAATGCTGAATTACATTAATACATGCTTAACACAGAAATATCTTTTCATAACCCAAGTTTTTCAACCAATAATAAATATATATTTAAATTAATTTTAAAAATTTGACATAGATGCACAATGGAATACTATTCAGCCTTAAAAAGAGGAAAATCCTGACCAGGTGTGGTGGCTCATGCTTATAAACCCAGCATTTTGGGAGGCTGAGGCAGGCAGATCATGAGGTCAAGAGTTCAAGACCAGCCTGGCCAACATGGTGAAACGCCATCTCTACTAAAAATACAAAAAAATTAGCTGGGCATGGTGGTGGGCACCTGTAATCCCAGCTACTTGGGAGGCTGAGGCAGGGGAATTACTTGAACCTGGGAGACAGAGGTTACAGTAAGCCAAGACTGTGCCACTGCACTACAGCCTGGGTGACAGAGCAAGACTTTGTCTCAAAAAATAAAAAATAAAAACAAACAGGAGGAAAATCCTATCGTTCAAAAAATATGGATAAATTCAGAAGACATTATGCTAGATGGAAGAAGCCTGATACAGAAAAAATAATACTGCATGACCTCATTTATATGTAGAATCTAATCAATTTTAACTCACAAAAGTATAAAGTGGAACAATGGTTACCAGTTGTTCCACTGGTGTGGTGGGAAGAAAATAGGGAGTCGTTGGCCAGGTTTGGTGGCGCATGTTTATAATCCCAGCTACCCGGGAGGGTGGGGCAGGATAATCACTTGAACGCAGAAGACGGAGGTTGCAGTGAGCCGAGATTGCACCAATGCACTCCAGCCTGGGCAACAGAGCAAGACTCCATCTCAAATAAAGACAAAAGAAAAAGAAAAAGAGAGAGAGAGAAAGAAAGCAAGAAAGTAAGAAAAATAGGGAGCTGTTGATCAAAGGGCACAAAGTTTCAAATAGGGTAAATAGCTTTTGAGATATATTGCACAGCAGTGTGATTATAGTAAATGACAATGTATTGTATATTTCAAAATGACTAAATTTCAAATATCTCACCATGAAAATGATACTTGAGTGAGCTGATATGTTAATTTGACTTTTTCATTCCATATTATATACATATACTAAAACTTCATATTGTTCCCCATAAATGTATATGACTCTGATTTGCCAATAAAAAATATTAATACTTTTTAAAAATCAGACAGAAAAAAAGCTTTAAGAAATTTGGCCAGAGAAGAAAGTGCTTGTTCATCTTAAAATTTTCAGGAAACACACACACACACACAAACACACACATATGTGAATATATGAGAATTTGCCAAGGATAGTATTAGAAACATTCAACTACTATACAGCCTCAGACTGGCTGAGTAGAATGAACATACAATCCACTGATGTGGTCACCTGGTTTTTAGGCTTAACATTGATCAAAATCTAACAGAATGGACAAATAAGAGATCAAATTTCTGTACATTTGTTATGTGTTGGATGCTCTTCCGGGACATCATTTGTATTACTTGCTCTAATTTTAACAAAATCCTAGGATTTAAGCACCATTATTCTCACTGTACAGCTGAATAGTCAAGCACATAGCGGTGAAGAAACTGTATTCAAGTCATACAGCCCATAAATAGCAGAACTCAGCTGCAATCAGGAACCACTTGTCAAGTTTGACTCTGAATCATCGCACCCAACACACTCTTATCCAATGCTTGTTTTTATCCCTAACTTAACATTTTGGCTTTGAATTCTCTAACTTAGTAGAAATAAAGAGGATTTTATAAACCACCTCTTTTTGCACTTAGACAGTATGTAGAAATTGATTTTTGGTTTAAAGTACTCATCACTAAGCCTAAGATATACACTTTGGTAAATGGATTCTACCAATGATATCCCTCTCATGACTTAAAAGAGCCATTAATTTTACTTTTGAAATAAATTGAATTTTTAAATTAAAAGCTAGGATGAGACCGGGTGAGGTGGCCCGCGCCTGTAATCTCAACACTTTGGGAGGCCAAGGTGAGCAGATCACGCGAGGTCGGGAGTTCGAGACCAGCCTGACCCACATGGAAAAACCCCATATCTATAAAAAATACAAATTAGCCAGGCATGATGGCGCATGCCTGTAATCCCAGCTACTAGGGAGGCTGAGGCAGAAGAATCGCTTGAACTCGGAAGGCGGAAGTTGCAGTGAGCCAAGATCGCACCATTGCACTCCAGCCTGGGCAACAGAAACAAAACTCTGTCTCAAAAAATTTAAAAAATGAAAACAAAAGCTAGGATGAGCCTATTATCATATAGAAAATTTGTCTCCATGTACATCATCATCCATTAAGTGGTCCACAGTTTCTGAAAGTTTCAGAAACACTAATGTAAGAATACTTTTTTTTTGAATATTTTTTGAACAATTAAAGGATATTAGGGTTTTTTCAGTGACTCAAATGAAATAGATTGGAATTACTAATCAGTCACTTAAAATGTGGTTTTAAATCTTATTTAATGAACAAATGTGAAGTTTCTTTTAAACGTATTTTAAAAATTGATTTTATTGGTTTTCATTCTTTGTTTTTCAGACTGAGTCTTGCTTTTTCACCCAGGCTGGAGTGCAATGGCACAATCTTGGCTCACTGCAACCTCTGCCTCCCAGGGTTCAAGCGATTCTCCTGCCTCAGCCTCCCGAGTAGCTGGGATTACAGACACCCGATACTATATCTGGCTAATTTTTGTATTTTTAGTAGAGACAGGGTTTCACCATGTTAGTCAAGCTGGTCTCGAACCCCTGACCTCAGGTGATCCACCTGTCTCGGCCTCCCAAAGTGCTGGGACTACAGGCGTGAGCCACTGTGCCTGGCCACTTTTTTTCTTCTATTGGAAAAAAATATTAAAATGTCTGCTACTGCAAGCCTATGAATTTTGCACAAATTTAAACAGTACTAATTTTAAAAGATCTGGACTGGACACAGTGGCTCCCACCCGTCATCCCAGCACTTTGTGATGCCAACGCGGGTGCATCACGTGAGGTCAGGAGCTTGACACCAGTCTGGCCAAGATGGTGAAACCCGGTCTCTACTAAAAATACACAAATTATCTGGGTGTGGTGGCACATGCCTGTAATCCCAGCTGCTTGGGAGGCTGAGGTAGGAGAATCGCTTAAACCTGGGAGGTGGAGGTTGCAGTGAGCCAAGATTGTGCCATCGCACTCCAGGCTGGGTAACAAGAATGAAACTTTGTCTCAAAAAAAAAGAAAAGAAATCCGTATGCTTAGGATTATAAAAACCTATTGTCTGTCCACAATTAGAAGATAAATAACTACTTTCCAGTAAACCCAATAGGGCAATTGTTATTCACAATCATACGTTATTACAATATTAATACTATCATTTAAATAAAACTTTTAGGTATCTTCAAGTTGTTTAACTTATAATAATTCAGAAACTACAAATATTTATAAACTATAAAAAACTATATAAAGTATCAATTTGTGTTTCTATATTTTGAAATACTGTCATTATTTATTGCTGACATAACACTACATTTCAGATGGTGTGGTTTTAGAAACTAGAAATGTCATGGCTCACTCTTTATTTCCTGTCTTCTTATTTCATACCAACACAGCAGCACAAAGAAGGCCAGAAATGCTACACAATGATTGCAAACACACTAGTACTTTTCTAGGGAAAATATTTGTGTGAGCATATTAACAAAAAAGTCATGGCTTTTTAAGTACAGACTTCTACAGACTTCTATATGAGATAACAAAGACAAAAATTTACACACTGCAATAGATTAAGAAAAGTACTCTAAAAATACCTCTGACCCATTATTTCTATTTCTTGTGATGGAGTAAGCATCTGCAGCAGTGTGGTCTTAAATAAACTACACTGTTTCATTATTCTTAGGCTATGGACATTAAGGTTTTATGCATTTTTCTTAGAGAAAACATTTTCTTTTCCTAATTAAGGAATTAACCATGGTTTTCTCACAATCTCACATTTTCTAAAATGTTTTTTTATTGTGATTAAACCACTTACCATTTTCCCCCCAAAAGAGTAGACTAACAAATCAACTCTGTAGCCTAGTGTACAGTTGATACATAAAAAAATAAAGATGTAGAGTCTTTTTTTTTAATCTGCATACTTGGAAATAAAGCACTTCTTGAGCTATAGGCCAAGAGCTTTCAGAAAGGCTAGCTTATAGAGTGTGGGGAGACCTGGTATAAAAGCATTTACTGCTATGCCCTAAGGGGCAAATAATTCTCTCACCCCTAATTCCAATTACTACTAATTCAGAACTGTAAAAATGTAACATGCCATTATACCACAAAACATTTTATTATCTTAGATTCAGGTGGTACATGTGCAAATTTGTAACCGGTATACATCAGGATGTTGAGGCTTGCACACTTAGTAATTCCATTGCCCACATAGTGTACATGATACCTGATAAGTAGTTTTTCAAAGCATGTCTCCCTTTCTTCCTTTTTAAAAGTTTTCAGTGTTTATTGTTTCCATCTGTTTCTCTGTGCACCCAATGTTTTACCTCCAACATGTAAGTGAGATCATGTGGTATTTGTTTGTCTATTCTGTGTTAATTTGCTTAAAACAATGGCCTTCTGCTTCATCCATGTTGCTGCAAAGGACATTACTTAATTCTCTGTGGCTACATAGTATTTCATGGTGTATAAATACCTCATTTTTAAATTCCAATCTAAGATTCCTAAGTACCTATATTTTTGCCACTGTAAATAGTGCTGCAATAAACATGTAAGTACAGGTGTCATTTTTGTAAAATTCTTTATTTTCCTTTGGGTAGACACCCAAAAAAGGGGTTAATGGGTCAAATAGCAATTCTATTTTCAGTTCTGTGAAAAATCTAGAAACTGTTTCATAGGGGCTGAATTTGCATTTTCACCAAGTTTATAAATATTTTCTTCTCTCCAAAATGTTACATCTCTCTGATTAGAGATATTGAGCAATTTTCTGCATGCTTATTGGCAGCTTTTAGTCTTCCTTTGAGAAGTATTTATGTCACTTTTCTTTCTTATTAAATTTCTTATAGACTCCATGTATTAATCCTTTGCAATATGCAGTATACAAATAATTTATTCCACACTGTAGGCTCTATGTTTACTTTAGCTTTTCACTGTGTAAAAGCTCCTTAGTTTACTTAGGCGCCATTTTAAAATTTTAATTTTTGTTGCATTCACTTTTAAGGTGTTAGTCATAAATTATTTCTAGAGGCCAGTGTCTAGAAATGTACCTTCTATGTGTTCTTCTAGGATTTCTGTGGCTTGAAGACTCAGTTATAAATCTATCTTGTCATATTTCTTATGATATGAGGTAGGGATTCAATT
This sequence comes from Papio anubis, assembly GCF_008728515.1. Classification (NCBI taxonomy): domain Eukaryota; kingdom Metazoa; phylum Chordata; class Mammalia; order Primates; family Cercopithecidae; genus Papio; species Papio anubis. The sequence goes on from NC_044995.1 coordinate 29,873,704, forward strand.
TTCTTTTGCATATGACTAGCCAGTTTTCCCACTGCTATTTATTGCATAGAAAGTTATTTTTCCTTTATTTCTATAGACTTTTTCAATAATAAGTTGGAGTACTGTAGCTTTATTTCAGGGCTCTCTCATCTTTTGCTTTGGTCTATATGTATATTTTTGTACCAGAAATATATTATACAGATTACTGTAGCTTATAGTACAGTTTAAAGATAAGTAATGGAAGATCTCCAGGTTTGTCCTTTTTGTCTAAAGTTGCCTTTACTATTTGGATTCTTTTATTCTTCCATATATATTTTAAAAGTTTTTTTTTTTTTTTTTAGACAGAGCTTCACTCTGTTGTCCAGTCTGGAATGTGCAGTGGTGTTATCTCGGCTCAATGCAACCTGTCTCCCAGGTTCAAGCAATCCTCCCATCTCAGCCTCCTGAGTAGCTATGATTACAGGCGTACACCACCACATTTGGCTTTTTTTTTTTTTTTTTTAAACTCTTAGTAGAGATAGGGTTTCACCATGTTGGCCAGGCTGGTCTCGAAATCCTACCCCAAGTGATCCGCCTACCTCAGCCTCCCAAAGTGCTGGCACTACAGGCGTGAACCACTGCTCACAGGCTTCTTTTCTTAATTCTATTTTTAAAAGTCATTGATGGTTTGAAATAGCACTTAATCTGTAGCTTGCTTTATGCAGCATAAACATTTTAAGTGGTGATTCTTCAAATTCATGAGCATGAAATGCTTTTCCATTTATTTGTTTTGTATCATTTTTTTCAGCAGTGTTTAATGTTCTCCTTGTAGAGATACTGTACTTCCTTGATTTAATGCATTTCTACATATATTATTTTTTCTTTGTGGCTATTGTAAATAGAACTATGTTCTTGAATTTTTTTTCTTAGCTTGTTATTGGTGTACAGAAATGCTACTCATTTCTATATAGTAATTTTGTATCCTAAGACTTTGCTTTAGTCTTTTTTTAGGCAGAGGGGTCTTCTGGTCTAATCTTTAATGGTTCTAGAAAAAGAATATCATCAGTGCAGATAATTTGACTTCTTTAGATTCCTTTTCTTTCTTTTTTGGATTGCTCTTGCTAGGACTTCCAGAATTATGTTGAATAGGACTGTTTAGAGTGAATATTCTTGTATTATTTTTATTCTTAGAGAGAATGTATCCAGCTTTTTCCTGTTCAGTACGATGTTGGCTGAGGATTTGTCATACATGCCTCTTATTATTTTGAGGTATGATTCTTGAATGCCAAGGTTTTTGAGAATATGTTCATGAGTCAATATTGAATTTTCTTGAATGCTATTTCTGCATATATTGTGATATATACTTTTTTGCTTAAAATTATATTCACATGCTGAATTACACTTATTGACTTGCATATGATGAAACATTCTTGCATTCATAGAATAAAGCTCACATGACTGTTGCAAAATAACTTTATTTCCTTATGAACTCAGCTTCCTAGTATTTCATGGAGGATTTTTGTTTCTGTGTTCAACAGGAATAAGGGCCTGTAATTGTTTTTGTTGTTCTGTCTTCACTAGATTTTGAGAGCAACAGGATACTAATTTTATGTAACAAGTTAAGGTGGAATCCCATCATGATTTTTTTGGAATACAATCAGTACAATTAGGACCAGCTCATCTTTGCATATGTGATAAAATTTTCTGCGGATTCATCCGATCCAGGGCTTTTTGTGGTTGATAGGTTTTTTTTTTTTTTAATTACTAATTCATTATACACTTTATGCTCTTTGCTCCCTTCAAGACTTCTGTTAATTCCTGATTCAATCTTGGAAGTTGTTTGTATTCAGTTTATCTATTTTCTCTAAATTTTGTAGTTCGCATGCATAGAGATGTCCATAGAAGTTTCTGAGGATGTTTTGTATTTATGTGGAATTATTTGTGATTTCACAACTCTACTATATAAATAGATGCAGAATAAAAATTTGACAAAATTCAACATTCCACCATAATACATCTCTGAAAAACTTAGGTATAGTAGCAATGCAACTCAAGCTGATAAATGCTGTATGTAACCAAAAAAATGCACAGCTAACAACATACTAAACAAAAAAAGTTACAGATTTTACTCTAAGAGCTAGAACAAGGCAAGAATGTGCACTTTTTTAAGTCTTATTAAACATAACAGAGAAGAGAATAACACCAAAGGCATCCAAATTGGAAAAAGTAAATTATCCCTGTTTAATAATCTTTTATTTCTATATGCAATCTTAAGTATAGAAAAGCCTGACTTGACTAAAAGCTATTATAATAAACAAATTCATTAAACTCACAGGATACAAAAACAATACCCAAAATTCAGTAGCATTTCTGTACAATAATAAATATATCAAAATGAAATTTAAAAAAAATCCCATCTACAAAAACTCTAGTAACTAAACTTTGAAATACTTTTAACCAAAAAGTTGAAACACCGTACAGTATAAAGAACATTATAGTAAGAAATGAAATACATTTCACACAAATATAAAGGTGACAATTTCTTAAAGAACAGTATCTTCAATAAATGGTTAAGGAAACTTTACATCCACATACAGAGCAATGAGATCCTAATCTCACACCATATATAAAAATCAACTCAAAATAAATTAGGTTATTAAATGTAGGGCCTGAAACTCTAAAATTAGTACAAAAAATATTGTGAAATCATAGCATTGACCTGGGCAGTGAATTTTTTAATTTAACCTCAAAATCCCAGATAACCAAAGGAAAAATGGATTACTCAGATTACTTTTAATTAAAAAGCTGCTGCACAGAATGATAAAACAGAATGAAACAACTAAAAAAAGGGACAAAATATTTGCAAATCATACACATGACAAGAGTTTAACATCAAAAATATGTAAGAAACTCAAGGCCAGGCAGAGTGGCTCACGTCTGTAATCCCAGCACTTTGAGAGGCCGAGGTGGGTGGATCATGAGATCAGGAGACTGAGACCATCCTGGCCAAAATGGCAAACCCCATCTCTACTAAATATCCAAAAATTAGTTTGGGGTGGTAGTGCATGCCTGTAATCCCAGCTACTCGGGTGGCTGAGGCAGAAGAATCACTTTAACTAGGGTGTTGGAGGTTCCAGTCAGCTGAGATCATGCCACTGCACTCCAGCCTGGCGACAGAGAAAGACCCCATCTCAAAAAAAAAAACAACAAAAAAAAAACAAAACCTCAAATAACAATACAAAAAACTAATAACTACTAAAAATTTAGACAAACCTTAAATATATTTCAAAATGTATACATGTACAACAAATATATTAAAAAATACTCAGTGTCAATTATTATCAGAGAAAGGCATGCCAAAAAACAAAAAAACTACAAGATACCAGCTCACTACTGTTAAAATGATTTTTATTAAAATTTAAAAATGGCCAGGCGGTGGCTCAAGCCTGTAATCCCAGCACTTTGGGGAGGCCGACAGGTGGATCAATGCAGGTCAGGAGATCAAGACCATCCTGCTAACACGGGTAGAAACCCTCGCCTCTACTGGAAAAAATACAAAAAACTAGCCAGGCGGCGGGCGGGTGCCTGTAGTCCCAGCTACTTGGGGCATTATGCAAGGGAGAACATGAACTCGGGAGGCGAGCTTGGCGAGCTGCTGAGATCCGCCACTGCACTCCAGCCTGGGCGACAGAGCAAGACTCCATCTCAAAAAATAAATAAATAAATAAATGACTGCCGTGGCTCATGCCTTTTTAAGTGTGAATTTTTGAAGTTGGCAAAATATAATCCCAACACTTTAGGAGGCCGAGGCAGGCGGATCACCTGAGGTTGGGAGTTCAAGACCAGCCTGACCAACATGGAGAAACCCTGTTCCCATTTCAAAAAATACAAAATTGCCAGGGTGCTTGTAATCCCAGTCACTCGGGAGGCTGAGGCAAGAGAATCGCTTGAACCTGGAAGGCAGAGGTTGTGGTGAGCTGAGATCGTGCCATTGCACTCCAGTCTGGGCAACAAGAGCAAGACTGACAAGTCTCAAAAATGCACCAAAGTGCCTAAAAAGTGTTGGCATAGAGATGAAGAAAAGGGAATGCTTGCACACTGTTGGTTTTAATGTAAATGAGGATGGTAATTATGAAAAACGAAAGAGATTTCACAAAAAAACATAAGATCAAAATTATTATATAATACAATAATTCCAATACTGGATATATATCCACAACAAATAAAATAAGGATGAAGAAACATTTGGCCGGGCACGGTGGCTCACGCCTGTAATCCCAGCACTTCGGGAGGCTGAGGCTGGTGGATCACAAGGTCAGAGTTCAAGACTGTTCGATCAACATGATGAAACCCTCGCCTCTACTAAAAATACAAAAATTGGGGCCAGGCACAGTGGTGCTGCGGCTTGTAATCCCAGCTACTGTGTTCTGAGCAGGAGAACACTGCAAACTGAGGTTTGAGCTGCTGTTTGCACCAGCCTCCGCTCGCCGTCTATCCCTGCCCAAGAAACATTTGCACTTCTATGTTGTTTGCAGCACTCCTCACAATAGCCAAAATACAGAGTCAACAGTTTGACATCTAATGAGTAAATAAAATGCGGTATACACACAAAATTGAATACTATTCATCTTTTAAAAAAGAAAATTCTATTACTTTCAGTAACATGGATTAACCTGGAGAACATTATATTACTTTAAATAAGCCAGACACAGAATGAATACTATCTTATGATATCACTTACACTATTTTTTTTTTAAAGACAGTCTTGCAAGTTTCCCAGGCTGGATTGCAATGGTGTGATCTCAGCTCACTGCAACCTTCACTGGGTTCAAGCAATTCTCCTGCCTCAGCCTCCCAAGTAGCTGAGATTACAGGTGCCCGCCACCATGCCTGGCTAATTTTTTTAGACGGAGTCTCGCTTCTGTCGCCCAGGCTGAGTGCAGTACCGGATCTCAGCTCACTGCACTCCACGCCTCCTGGGTTCACGCATTCTCCGCCTCAGCGCCTCCGAAAGAAGGGACTCAGGCACCCGCCCACCTCGCCCGGGGTTACTTTTTTGTATTTCTTAGTAGAGACGGGTTTCACTCGGTTAGCTTTTGGTGGATTTGGTCTCTGGATCTCCTGACCTCGTGATCCAATCTGCCTCGGCCTCCCAAAGTGCTGGGATTTGGCCTGAGCCACCGCTACCGGCCATTTTTTTGTATTTCAGTAGAGACAGGGTTTCACCCATGCCACTGTGGGCTGGTGTCGAACTCCTGTCCTCAAGTGATTCATCTGCCTTGGCTTCCCAGCGTGCTGGGATTACAAGCGTGAGCCACCAGGCCCGGTCTCACTTACACAAGAATTCTAAAGAACAATCTCATTGCTGTAGAGAACAAAATGGTGAATACCAGATGCCAAGTTGTTTAGAATGGGCTGTTAGAAAGAAAAGAATATATAATTATACTTGAATAAGAGGAATAAGTCCAAAATATTTATTGTACAGCACAATGACTATAGTTCATTCTAATGTATTTCTGGTTTTCAAAAATGTTAAGACAATGCCACGTGATCTCACAACAAAAATGTTAACTACATGAGGTAAAGCATTAATTACCTAGAATTAAGCATGTGACGATGTATACATACCTAAAAATATTGTTTTGCAGAATACACATTTTATCTGTCAACTTGATAAGTGTATTTTTAGCTTGGCATGGTGACTCATACCTGTAATCAGTGCTTTGAGAGGCCAAGGTGGGTGGATCACCTGAGGTCAGGAGTTCAAGAGCAGCCTGGCTAACAGGGTGAAACCATGTCTCTACCAAAAATACAAAAATTAGCCAGGAGTGGTGGCCTGTAGTCCCAGCTACTCAGAAGAGTGAGGCAGGAGAATCACTTAAACCCAGTAGGTGGAGGCTGCACTGCACTTCAGCTTGGAGGACAGAGTGAGACCATTTTGGAAAAAAGAAATTTATATATATATACACACACACACACACACACATATAATTAAATGGAGGCACTGGCTCACACATGTAATTCCAGCAATTTGGGAGGTTGGGCCAAGGTGGGTGAATCGCTTGAGGTCAAGACCAGCCTGGCCAACATGAAGAAACCCCATCTCGATGAAAAATAGAAAAAGTAGCCAGGCATGGTGCCACCAACCTGTAATCCCAGCTATTTGAGACATGAGAATTGCTTGACCCTGAAATGTGGAAGTTTTAGTGAGCTGAGACCATGCCACTGCACTTCAGCTGGGAAACACAGCAAGACCCTTGTCTAAAAATTTTATATATATATATATATATATACACACACACACACACACACACACGATATATATAACAATGTTTCAAGTACTGTGTCTTTGTCTTAAACAGCTGAATACCATCAAAAAGTTTTTGTCATTTAGTTTGTCAGCCATGACCATAGGAACTCTGATATTTATTTTATTTACTTATTTAAGACAGCGTGGAGTACAATGGCACAATCTTGGATCAATGCAACCTTTGCCTCCTGGATTCAAGGGATTCTCCTGCCTCAGCCTTCCAAGTAGCTGTGACTACAGGCACCCACCACCATGCCCAGTTAATTTTTCTATTTTTGGTAAAGACGGGGTTTCACCATGTTAACCAGGCTGGTCTCAAACTCCTGACCTCAGGTGATCCACCCACTTCAGCCTTCCAAAGTGCTGGGATTACAGGCGTGAGCCACCATGCCCAGCTTAGAAACTCTAATATTTAACAGCATTTTCTGGACCCAGCAGAGTGTATGGGAAGAGGCAATGTACGTTAGGGCTTTTATTTCAAGCATAGAGTTTCTGTTGTTGATGATAATAATAAGAAAAACACTAAAAGGTGCAGCTGTTGCTTACGGTCCCATGACTGGCCACTCCGTGAACACAGTAAACTAGTTTTTATGCAAAATAATGGGAAATATTTTAATCCAAAAGCAGCCATGTTCTCCAAAAGTTTTCCAGAGAAAAGGACCAGGGAGTTGACTACAGTTAGGTGACAAAGAGTAAAAACTGTAGACTAGAAAAAAAAGTGAGAAGTTCCTCCAAATTGTAGTATCAACATGAAAAAAAATTACATCAAATGTCAAATCCAGAGATCACTTTATTATTTTGCCAACTTCAAAATTCACACTTAAAAATTGAAGATACTGTATAGAAAACATAACTCATGCTATAAGTACATTATAAAAATTAAATTTGAAATTGTTCACTTACAATCAACTCTTAAAAATTAAATTTCTAAGACATCTATTTTAGCAAACTATATTTTTCACTTTGTGTGAGAATCTAACAAGGTTTTCCTTTTATAAACAAAACCATGCTAACTGATATATTCTTCTCACTGATATAAATTCTATGCTGATATATTCTTGTGGAAAGTGTTATGTCTTTTAACTAACTAATCTGAAAGTTATGTTAATAAGCAAACTCTAGTTAAAACCAATTTTTCAATGCATTAAAAAGTACCAACTTTCTCATCAGAACCTACAAAGTACCATGTGAAATGACATGGCATGGAGATAAGTGAGAAACCTGTAGCCATAATAGAGCAAGAAGAAAAAGGGCTGTGACACATAGTTAGAATACACATAAAAAGTTAAAAAAAAAATCAAGATAATTAGGAAATTAAAGCAGCAGAATCTCTCTTTAAATTCAGCAAGATTCAGCTTTGCAGCCTGAAAAAAAAGTGTCCTCTCTACATGAAAAAAAAAAATCTATGTTGTATCCTCAGCATTGATATTTTATTTTTTTGAGAAAAAAGTCTGTTACCCAGGCTGGAGTGCAATGGCATGATCTCGGCTCACTGCAACCTCTGCCTCCCACATTCAAGCAATTCTCATGTCTCAACCTTCCAAGGAGGTGGTGTTACAGGCACCTGCCATCATGCCTATCTAAGTTTTGTATTTTGGTAGAGATGGGGTTTCACCATGTTAGCCAGGCTGGTCTTGAACTCCTGACTTCAGGTGACCTACCCACCTCGGCCTCCCAAAGTGTTGACATTACAGGCATGAGCCACCACGCCCAGCTGGTATTTTTTTTTTTTTTTTTTTTGAGACAGAGTCCAGCTCTGTTGCCCAGGCTGGAGTGCAGCGGTGAAATCTTGGCTCACTGCAAGCTCCACCTCCCAGATTCACGCCATTCACCTGCCTCAGCAACCTGAGTAGCTGCAACTACAGGCGTCTACTACCATGGCTGGCTAATTTTTTGTATTTTCAGTGGAGACAGGGTTTCACTATGTTAGCCATGATGGTCTCATCACCTGACCTTATGATCTGCCCAACTCTGCCTTCCAAAGTGCTGGGATTATAGGCGTGAGTCAGTGTACCTGGCCCAGTGGTATTTTTCATTTCTGAATCAAAGTTACAAAGTAAGTTTAGCACGAATATTTCTGCCTTATTATGGAGCATCTGTTACATAGTAAGCACTGTCATGTTTGTTGATATATTTTACATATAAAAACATCCTCAAAAGTTACGAAGCTTCCCTAGTACTTACCTGAACAAATTGACTCAATAAATAAAATTTGTCAATAATAAAATTTTTTTTAAAAAAATAACTACATAAAGATAGGCTCAGCTGGGTGCGGTGACTCATGCCTGTAATCCCAGCACTTTGGGAGGCCGAGGTGGGCATATCATTTGAGGTCAGCAGTTCGAGACCAGCTTGGCCAACACAATGAAACCCTATTTCTACTAAAAATACAAAAATTAGCCAGGCGTGGTGGCAGATGCCTTTAATCCCAGCTACTCGGGAGGCTGAGGGAGAAGAATCACTTGAACCTGGGAGGTGGAGGCTGCAATGAGCCAAGATTGCACCACTGCACTTCAGCCTGGGTGATAACAGTGAAACTCCATCTCAAAAAATAAAAAATAAAAATAAAAGTAGGCCTATGTAAGTTTCTGCACTTAAAAGAACAAAATAGAATGTTCTAACACTAAAACTTAATACACTAATGGAATTACCTTTGAAAATTACTTTGTGTGCACTACTAAATCTCATAAAAACAATTCCTATAATCACTGACCAGCTAACATAACAAATACTTTATAAAAGAGAAAGAAGAAATCTGCCCCACAGACACCGCGGGGCACACAGTTTCAGTAGTCTGTGGGTTTCCCGCGAGCCGCACTCTTGGGCCATAATCATGGTGGACATGATGGAGTTGCCGAGGTCGCGCATCAACGCCAGCATGCTAGCACAGTTCATAGACAAGCCTGTCTGCTTCGTAGAGAGGCTGGAAAAGATTCATCCCACTGGAAAAATGTTTATTCTTTCAGATGGAGAAGGAAAAAATGGAACCATTGAGTTGATGGAACCCCTTGATGAAGAAATCTCTGGAATTATGGAAGTGGTTGGAAAAGTAACCACGAAGGCCACCATCTTGTGTACATCTTATGTCCAGTTTAAAGAAGATAACCATCCTTTTGATCTTGGACTTTACAACGAAGCTGTGAAAATTATCCATGAGTTCCCTCAGTTTTATCCTTTAGGGATTGTGTAACATGATTGATCTTGATGGATTTTCATACAATTGCAAATGAGCTACATTAAAGACTATTAAAGGAAGCCCCTCTTGTTTGAGGGGGAGATTTCTGTGCTTTCTCATATTTAATTTGCTCTTTTTAAGATATTCCAACCTAGAGTTTTTGATGGAACTGATATATTGACAGTTCTCACCTAAGTCCTTTTATAAAGAATTGCTACTCCAATATATGGTCAGATTAGATGCAAGAATAAAGCAGTTCTCTGAGTTTAGGTTTCTATTTTATTAATAAAAACTAAAATGGTACATACCAAAAAAAAAAAAAAAGAAAAGAAAAAAAGAAATAAGAATCAAGAAATTCATGAGTCTAGTATGAGTACCAGAAAAATTTTTTTAAAAATTGGATGTAGAGATTCTGAATTGTAAGCCATAAGAATTTACAGCAACAAATTTAATATATTTTAAAGGCTTCTATTTTCTGGAAGATCTTTTGACAGTAATTGCACCTTTAATGCTTGTATTAGCTCTCTGATGTTAAGATGTGAGCAGTTATTAATGGCTTTGTCACATTCTTTATATTTGTACAATTTGTCTCAAAAATAAATTATTTCCTGTGCACTAAGGTATGAGCATTAGTTAAGTTTTGCCACATTCTTCACACTTGTAGTTTTCTCGAGTATAAAGTATCTTACCTACAATCAAGTGAGACAACTATTTAAATCGCCTTTAAAGGCTTTGTCGTATTCTTCACATTTCTAGTTCTCTCTCACCAGCATGATTTCTTTCATATTTAAAAAAGTTTGAGATTTTGTAAAAAGCATTATCACATCTTTAAGGTTTGTGGTTTCTCTTTAGTATGAATCATCTTATGTATGTTAAGAATTGAGGACTTGTTAAAGGCTTTGCCACATTCTTCACATTTGTAGGGTTTCTCTGTAGTATGAATTATCTTATGTTTAGTAAGGGATGAGGATTGGCTAAAACCTTTGCCACATTGTTTACATTTATGGAGTTTCCTACCAGTATAAGATTCTGTTATACTTAGAAGCGGGATGAGGGATCGGAGTTAAAGGCTTTGCCACATTCTTCACAGCTTGTGGGGTTTCTCTCCAGGTATAGATTCTATTGCTAGTAAGGTGTACATGTATTTCAGCACACATTCTTCACATTTGGCAGGTCTCTCTCCCAGTATGGATTCTCTTATGTTTTACTAGACTTGAGGACATACTAAAGGCACTTACATTCTTATACATTTGTAGGGCTTCTCTTTTAGTATGGATTATCTTATGTTTAGTAAGGGATGAGGGATTGGCTAAAACCTTTGCCACATTGTTTACATTTATGGTTTCACAATTATGAATTCTAATATGGTAGGGATGATGAGTTGCAGGCTTTTGCCACATTCTTCACATTTGTAGGGTTTCTCTCAGTATGGATTCTGTGTATGTATACATTAAGATTTCACATGCTGTTTTAAAAAGCTTTGCCACATTCTTCACATTTGTAGGGTTCCTCTCAGTATAGTTGCCCTCTTATATTTTACTAAAGGAAGCAGACTGCAAAGGCACATCACATTCTTCCACACATTTGTAGGACACTTCCAGTGGATTCTCATGTGCATGAGTAGTTAAGGCCTGGGGACACACTAAGGCTTTGCCATTCTTTGTTTGCAGAGTTTCCTCTCAGTATAGATTCTCTTATGTTCCCTGGGCTTGGGGACACAAGGCTTTGCCACATTCTTCACATTTATGGGGTTTCTCTCAGTATAAGATTCCTCTTATATTCCGTAAAGGTTTGGAGGACAGTGAAAGCTTTGCCACATTCTTCACATTTTGTAGGGTTTCTCTCAGTAGATTCTCTTATTTAATGATTAGAGGCTGCCAGTTATCTGGCTTTGCCATTCTTCACATTTGTAGGGTTTCTCTCCAGTATGAATTCTCTTATGATTATTAAGACTTGAGGGCATACTAAAGGCTTTGCCACATTCTTTACATTTGTAACGATTCACTCTAGTATGAGTTCTTTCATGCTGAGTTAGGTGTGAAAGCATGCAACATGATTTGCCACATTCTTTACATTTGAAAGAATTATTTCCAGTATGTCTTATCTTATGGCTATTTGAACTTGAAAATTTATGAAAGACTTTTACATATTTATCACACTGAAATATTTTGTTCCGGGTAGTTATCAAACATTGCTTAAGTTCATCATAACCTCCTTTGTGCATCTTACACTCATCCACACTTTCACAGCCTTTTCTTAATTGTAAATTGTCATGTCCATATTTTCCATATCTTCTCAGTATTACTTTTGGGAAAGAATCTTTTATGCCCTGCTCTGGCCAAAGGTCTTGGGCAAAATGAGAATACACAACTGAAAAAAATAAAAATAACAAATTACTTCACTTACTAGACTCAGATGGATATACTTTACAAATTAAGCTATAAAATTATACAAACTACATAAGCAAGATGGCATAGGAAAATATCACAGGCCATAATTACTTCATAGACATACAAATGTAACAAAAACATACAGACCAAAATACATTTGTGGAAAATGTATAAATGAGTTAAGTAGGTGCAGTGCCCCGAAGACCCTCATAGAATGAAGAGAAAAGTTTATTACATCTACCCAAAACAGCTCTTCCTGCTCCCCAATATACCAAAGAACCTTTACAAGTAAATAGTAAGCTCCTGAATTCTTTTTTAAAAGACAAGTAAAATACTGGCACATTCATCTTTATTTCCGTCTTCTAGGGGCTTTTCCAGACACTTGGTTTCTGTTTCCAATAACATAAAGTCATATACTTTGAAGTGACACTTTGAGTTTGCTGAGACTAAATGTAAATGTTACAGTAGCAGAGAAACTGCAGTATAACAGACAGGGAACAGGTGTAGCAAGTGATGACTCTAAAGAAACATGAATAAACTTCTTTAACTAGAAAGTAAACACTAAATTCAGACAAGACATGTCATAAGAACCTGTTTGACAGACTCCCAACATCTCTAACCAAGATAATTATTTTCAGACTATGCCATAACTTATGTGACAGGTAGCTTTTAATAACATCCAAATCTTAAAGACTACAATGTATACAAAATAGGGCACCACAGTTCCATCAAATATATCATAAAGTTTTCAGAAATAAATTATAAAAAAGATGTTTATAGGCCGGGCACGGTGGCTCATGCCTGTAATCCCAGCACTTTGGGAGGCCAAGGCTGGCGGATCACGAGGTCAGGAGATCAAGACCATCCTGGCTAACACAGTGAAACTCCATCTCTACTAAAAATACAAAAAATTAGCTGGGCGTGGCGGTGTGCGCCTGTAGTCCCAGCTACTAAGGAGGCTGAGGCAGGGGAATGGCGTAAACCCGGGAGGTAGAGCTTGCAGTGAGCCAAGATTGCACCACTGCACTCCAGGCTGGGGGACAGAGCAAGACTCCATCTCAAAAAAAAAAAAAAAAAAGATGTTTGTATTAATTTTAAAAATTGAAAATAAAGTGAATAATTTTATATTCAAATATATAAATACTCGATGAGTGAAATGGAAACAGATAACTATAGAAAAACAGAAAAATGAGGGTAACGAAAGTATGAAATATCAAAAAAACAGAAATTGTGGAAGTAAAAAATATTAAAAAAAAATTATAACTAAAAAATTGTGTCCAGGCGCGGTGACTCATGTCTATAATCCCAGCACTTCGGGAGGCCAAGGCGGGAAGATCATAAGGTCAAGAGATCGAGACCATCCTGCTTAACATGGTGAAACCCCATCTCTACTAAAAATACAAAAAATTAGCTGGGTGTGGTGGCAAGCACCTGTACTCCCAGCTACTCAGGAGGCTGAGGCAGGAGAACTGCTTGAACCTGGGAGGTGGAGGTTGCAGTGAGCCAAGACCACGCCATTGCACTCCAGCCTGGGAGACAGAGGAAGACTCTGTCTCAACAAAAACAAACAAAAAAATTCTAAAAGAAAACATAAAATAAAAATGAAGAAGCTCAACAAACTAGGAAAAACACAAAAATATTTATAGCAAACACATATATAGGCACACTTTTAAAAGTCGCAGACAAAAAGAGAATCTTGGAAACTGCTTGCAGTTACAAGCAGGCTTTCAGATAACCACTAAATTGTCAACAAAAATTTTGGAGGCCAGATGGGAACTGTGTGATATAGTCAAAGTCCTGAAAAAATAGCTACCAACTGAGAATAATACTATCAGCAAATCTGTCCTGCCAAAAATAAAACAAAAAAACCTTCCAAAGTAATCAAATTCTGAAAAAGTATATTGGCGCTGCATGTGCCCTATGTATAAAAGATACCGAAAGCAGTTTCTTCCACTGAAAATAACATGATTCAAGAAAACAACAGGCCAGGTATGGTGACTCACACCTGTAATACCAGCACTTTGGGAGGCCAAAGCAGATGGATCACCTTAGGTCAGGAGTTCAAGATTAGCCTGGCCAACATGGCAAAACCCTGTCTCCACTAAAAATACAAAAATTAGCCAGGTGTGGTGGTGTGTGCCTATAATCCCAGCTATTCAGGAGGCTGAGGAGGGAGAATCACTTGAACCCAGGAAGTGGAGGTGGCAGTGAGCCGAGATTGCACCACTGAATTCCAGCCTGGGTGACAGAGCAAAAATCCATCTCAAAAATAAAAAAGAGAGATAGAAAATAACACACAATCATATAAAAATACATTATTTTCTAGGAAAGAAATGCACATACATAAAAATGAAATTTCTTACCATTGTTATAATGATGCAGAAAACAATCGTAATTATTCTATAAAATTTAAAGAACTCTAGAGAACAATATAAAAATTAAAAAATTGAGGAAGCATTTTTTTTTTTTTTTGAGATGGAGTTTCAATCTTGTTGAAGGCAGGAGAATGGCGTAAACCCAGGAGGCAGAGCTTACAGTGAGCTGAGATTGCACCACTGCACTCCAGCCTGGGCGAGAGAGCAAGACTCCGTCTCAAAACAAAAAAATTTTTTTAAATAAATAAATAAAATAAAATCATGCTGGACAGCATCATAAAATCCCAGCACTTTAGGAGGCCAAGGCGGGCAGATGACCTGACGTCAGGAGTTCAAGACCAGCCTGACCAACATGCTGAAACCCCATCTCTACTAAAAATAGAAAATTTAGTTGAGTGTGATGGCTCATGCCTATAATCTCAGCTACGCAGGAGGCTGAGGCAGGAGAATCGCTTGAACCCATGAGGCGGAGGTTGCAGTGAGCTGAGCCGAGATCATGCCACTGCACTCCAGCCTGCGCGACAGAGCAAAACTCCTCTCAAAAAAAAAAAAAAAAAATATATATATATGTATATATAGAGAGAGCTCTCTGTTAAATGTAAATATAGAGACACATACAGAATTCTATTATAATGATGGTACATAAAACCCTTAAACAACTTCTGTAAATATAAAAACCAAGACTAAATCTGCATACATTTGTTAATAGATACACAATATATTTATAATATCAATAACAAACTGGAAAATATAAAGCTATAGGTTTTTGTATTCAATTGAAGTTATCATATTAAAATGTATTGTTTTAACTTTAAGATGTTTTATTTAATCTCCATTTTTCAAAATGATTACATTATATTTCAGGATGACTGCATTATATTTATAGGAAGTATGTGAAACAAAAAATAACCAAAGCATGTCACAAAATTAAAATAACAAGGCTGTAAAACAGGAAATGAGAAAAAAACATATCTACAAAAAATACATAAAACAATAATAAACTGTTCATAGTAACTTCATATCTTTAAGCAATTATTTTAAATGTAAATTAAACAACTTAATAAAAAGAAATGTAGCCATTCACGATGACTCACGCCTATAATCCCAGCACTTTGGGAGGCCGAGGCAGGAAGATCACCTGAGGTTGGGAGTTTGAGACCAGCCTGGCCAACATGGAGAAACCCTGTCTCTACTAAAAACACAAAACTAGCTGGGCATGATGGCACATGCCTGTAATCCCAGCTACTCAAAAGGCTGAGGCAGGAGAATCATGTGAACCTGGGAGGTGGATCTCGTGGTGAGCCAAGATTGTGCCATTGCACTTCAGCCTGGGCAACAAGAGCAAAACTCTGTCTCAAAAAAAAAAAAAAAAAAAAAGAGAGAGAAATGTAATCATGTAATCCCAGGACTTTGTGAGGCCCAAGTGGCCTTATCACTTGATCTCAGTAGTTCAAGGCCAGCCTGGGCAACCCTGTCTCTACAGAAAATACAAACAAACAAACAAAAAACCCAGCTGGGTGATGATGGCACATGCCTGTAACCCAGCTACTAAAGAGGCTGAATTGACATCATCTGAGTTTGGGAAGGTTGAGGGTATGGTGAGCTGTGATAAGGCCACTGCAAACTAGCTTGGTTAACAGAGTGAGATCCTATCCTAAATAATTAATTAAATTTAAGGGCCGGGCGCAGTGGCTCACGCCTGTAATCCCAGCACTTTGGGAGGCCAAGGCGGGCGGATCACAAGGTCAGGAGATCAAGACCATCCTGGCTACACGGTGAAACCCCATCTCTATTAAAAATACAAAAAATTAGCCGGGCGTGGTGGCGGGCGCCTGTAGTCCCAGCTACTCGGGAGGCTGAGGCAGGAGAATGGCGTGAACCTGGAAGGCGGAGCTTGCAGTGAGCTGAGATCGGCCACTGGCACTCCAGCCTGGGTAAGAGAGCAAGACTTCGTCTCAAAAAATAATTAATTAATTAATTAAATTTATAAAAAGAATAAGAAACAAGATGTGTGAGAGGATTAAGTAAAAAAGCAATACAGTATGCTGTCTATAAGAGACTCATTTTAGCATTGAGTCAAACAGGGTGAAAGCAACATAATGGAAAAAATCTATATTCCATGTAAATAGTAACCGCAATTAAGTGAGGTGGTCATAATTATATTAGGCATAATATGCCTTAAGTCAAGTACTAATGTGAGACAAAAATTGATATGTAATGGTCAAATGGGTCACTTTACCAGGAATCTATAACTATCATATATATTATGATACATATATATAAATATCATATATTATGAGACATATATCCAAAATATATAAAGCAAATATTGGCAAAGTGAAACAGAAAATACATAGCAACGCAATGATTTTAGACACCAAAATCCCATTTTAAATAATAAATTAAAAATTCAGATAAAAGATTGATAAGAAAACAGGAAGCATAGAACATTATAGATTCTATTAATTATTTTGCACATAGAGGAATACCTGAAGGTGAATGCTTATAAAAGAAAGATCAAGTGACAGGTAGGTCTGTCTCAAAACAACAACAACAAATAAACTTAAGACCAAAATCATACACTATGTGTATTCTGACCAAAACTGAATGAAACTAGGAAAAACAGGCAAATCCAAAAATACATAAAATAAAACACACGGGACAGGCATGGTGGCTCACGCCTGTAATGTTAACAATTTTGGAGGCCAAGGCAAGAGAACTGCTTGAGCCCAGGTTGAAACTAGCCTGCACAACATAGTAAGACCCTGTCTCTAAAAAGAGATTAGAAAAATAAACAAATATAAAACACACTCTTCAATATATACTTGCTGAAGGGTCAAAAAATTTTATTTAGTTAACATGTCAATACAACCTACAAGGGTGAACAAATTTAATATAATCTTTATAAAATCCTAATAGCACAAGATTTTTAAACAAATATGTTGTTCAAAAATTTTAAATTTGATTGTAAACTATAACTAGCCAAACACCCTGAAAAATAAGTATTATACTTCCTAATTTTAAAACATATTAAAAGCTACAATCCCAAAAACAATGTGATACTAACACAAAGATAAACAGAAGAAAAAAAACAAAAGAATAAAGAGCTCAGAAATAAAACCTTCTGTATATGATCAAATGATCTTCCACAAAGTTACCATGAGCACACAATGGAGAAAAAATAATCTCTTCAAATAATAATTTTGAAAACTGGATACCTACACTGATAAAGCTGGATTGTTTCTTTGAACTATATACAAAAAGTATTTTAGGGCCACGCACAGTGGCTCACACCTGTAACCCCAACACTTTGGGAGGCCAAGGTGGGCAGACTACCTGAGGTCAGGAATTTGAGACCAGGCTGGAGAATATGTTGAAACCCCGTATCTACTAAAAATACAAAAATTAGCAGAGCATGGTCGCAGGCGCCTGTAATTCCAGCTATTTGAGAGGCTGAGAGGCAGGAGAATCACTTGAACCCAGGAGGTGGATGTTGGAGTGAGCCAAGATGATGGCACTGCACTCCAACCTGGGCAACAGAACAAGATTACATCTTGTTAAAAAAAAAAAAAAAAAAAAAAAGGAAAATTTTATATATGTGTATATATGGGTGTGTGTGTATATATATATTTATATGGTACTTAGAAATAAAAAATAACAATTCTCTTATAAAAAATATAGGGGAAAGACATGAAATTGGTCTTGGCACCATTTTCTTAGATATGACATTAAATGCATGAACAACAGAAAAAAGAAAATAGAAATTTAACCACACCATACTTCAATATTTCTGCACATCAAAAAAAAAAAAAAAAAAAAAAAAATTCAAGAGTGACAATGTCTCTCTTCAAAGGAAATTGGTAAAATATTTGCAAACTGGTAAAACTATTTGCAAATCACATGTGATTGGCCCGAAGTGGTGGCTCGCACCTGTAATCCCAGTACTTTGGGAGGTCTAGGCAGGTGATTCACCTGAGATCAGGAGTTCGAAACCAGCCTGACCAACATAATGAAACCCTGTCTCTAAAAATACAAAAAGTAGCTGGGTGTGGTGGCTCTTCCCTATAATCCCAGCTGTGGGGAAGCTGAGACAGGAGAATCACTTGAACCCAGGAGGCAGAGGTTGCAATGAGCCGAGATCGCGCCATTGCACTCCAGCTTGGGCGACAAATGCAAAACTCAATCTCAATTAAAAAAAAACAAAAACAGTGGCTCACACCTGTAATCCCAGCACTTTGGGAGGCCAAGGTGGGCAAATCGCCTGATGTCAGGAGTTCAAGACTAGCCTGGCCTACATGGTGAAACCCTGTCTCTAAAAATTAGCTGGGCATGGTGGCACATGCCTGCCTCCTTCTTTCGGGAGGCCCGGGAGGCAGGAGAGATCGCTTGAACCTAGGAGGCGGAGGTAGCAATGTAGATCACGTGCCGTTGCTCCAGCCTGGGCAACAAGAGCAAAACTCCATCTCAAAAAAAAAAAAAAACAAAAAAAAAAAAACAACTCCAGTGGTATATTTTATATAGTAATGTAAAACACAATCCTAAAATTTACATGAAACTTCAACAAACTTTGAATAGCCAAAGCAATTTTGACAAAAAAGAACCAGGAGGATGTCATACTTAACAATCCCAAACTGTATTTCAAGACTATACTAATAAAAACAGGATGAATTATGCAGAAAAATGAAAAAACAAATGGAACAGAAACCACTACTCTCACATATTTTAAACATGGTAAAACAAGAGAACTTAAAAAATAGTTTAACATAGGTTTTTTTATTGTTTTTTTTTTTAACTTTGAGACGGACTTTCTCTCTTCTCACATAAGCTGAAGTGCAATGGCATGACACCGGCTCACTGAAACCTCTGCTTCCTTAATTCAAGTGATTCTCCTGCCTCAGCCTCCCGAATAGCAGGGATTACACCGAATAGCAGGCGTGCACCACGACCAGGAAATTTTTACATTTTTAGTAGAGAACGAGTTTCACCATGTTGGCCAGGCTGGTCTCGAACTCCTGACCTCAGGTGATCCACCCGCCTTGGCCTCCCAAAGTGCTGGATCTACTGGCGTGAGACATTTGCCCGGCCTAACACAGAGTTTTATAAAATTATGCAGATATTTATGGTTCCCCTGAAAATATGAAAATATAGATTTTCTTGAAACTATTTTCTTTGGAACACAGCTTCCCAAAATCTATTTTAAGGACTGGTTTTCTCCTTAACCTTTGGACCTCTCATCTGTGTTGTCCATTGTGTTCACTCTCACCTACCTGGGGGTTTGGCTACCATCTTGTGTCTTTTCATATTCCAGGGCTCTTTGCCTTGCTCCAGACAGGTGATCAAATCTGGCTTAGGGACACCAATACCTGTTTTATTAAAAATAAGTAACATGAATGTTGCTCATATTCTTCAAATAATGTGCTCAGTAAAGAGAACGTAATGGAATATTCTAGTATATTAACCCCAAAACACGAATTTATAACAGTAACTTCTAAATATTTAGAAAATGGGCTGGGCACGGTGACTCATGCCTGTAATCCCAGCACTTTGGGAGGCGGAGGAGGGTGGATCACTTGAGGTCAGAAGTTCAAGACCAGCCTGGCCAACACGGTGAAACCTCTTCTCTACTAAAAATACAAAACTTAGCTGGGCTAGGTGGCACAAGCCTGTAGTCCCAGTGACTCAGAAAGCTGAGGCTGAAGAATCTCTTGAACTCGGGAGGTTCAAGTGAGCCAAAATCGTGCCATTATACTCCAGCCTGGGCAACAGCAACACTCCCTCTCATAAATAAATAAATAAATAAATAAATAAATAAATAATAGTTTAACTACTCAGTACGAATGAATCAAAAGCTGGTGTCGACAATTACATGTTAAGATGTGGGCAACAATATTTTATGTCACTAAATTTTGAAATTGTCACTAATGTAGAATAAAAAATACAGGTCTGCTCAGGAATGTGGAAAGTTCAGATCAAGGTGAACTTCAAGATGTTTATCTTAAAGAAATCCTTTTCTACACTGACAAATTCCCAAGATTTTCTTCAAAACACTGATGTGAAACTCATTTATGCAAAGCATCAATTACCAAAAAACATTCTACAAAAACAACAAAAAAGAAAAATTTAGAGTATCTTAGAATTGTGTATTGAAGTTATTCTCACCCAGGAAGACCAGGTTTCTGTAGTTCTCTAACATCACATCCCTATATAAATTCTGCTGTGCAGTGTCCAGGAATTGCCACTCTTCTGGAGAAAATTTTATTACCACATCCATGAATGTCAATGGTCCCTGAAAAACACACATACACACACACATCAGGTGGCCAAGGGCAGAATTTTTAATTTGACTAAAGGTGAAATGAGAGTAAAGAGAACAGGTTCTGACTTATAGGAATGACTAAATCATCCGATAAATTTTTTTTTTCTTTTTTAAGACAGAGTCTTGCACTTGTTGCCCAGGCTGGAGTGCAATGGTGCAATTTCAGCTCACTGCAACCTCTGCCTCCTGGGTTCAAGCGATTCTCTTGCCTCAGCCTCACAAGTAGCTGGGATTACAGACACCCGCCACCATGCCCAGCTAATTTTTGTAATTTTAGTAGAGACGGGGTTTCACCATATTGGTCAGGCTGGTCTCGAACTCCTGACCTCAGGTGATCCATGCACCGCGGCCTCCCAAAGTGCTGGGATTACAGGCGTGAGCCACCACGCCTTGCTGAAAATAATTTTCAACACAGAAATACTCTCTTATGTATTCTCTAACTCTGAAAAAAGTGGAGTAAGATCCACAACATCAGTGTATATATAATACTTTTCTGGATAATAAAGTATAAAACGAAAGCATGTATAAAAAAAGTATAAAAATAAATAAAGTATAAAATTAAGGCATGTATTCTGGATAATAAAGTATAAAATTATAAAAAAGTATAAAAGCATTAAAGTAAAAAATTAAGCCTGTATGTTTTTGAGTGTGATGTTAACATCCTAGACAATGAGTTCTGTGTATTTTTGAGATAAAAAAGACATGTTGAGTTAGAAGGTACCTATCAAATTTTAATGTGTACAATAGACTGGAGATCTTGTAATGGAGATTATTTTTTCTAGAACATCTGGAATAAAGTCTGAGCTTCTGAATTTCTAACAAGCTCACCAGTAATGCCAATGATTTTGGCCTAAGAAGAATATTTTATCAAACATTCAGTATGTTGAAGAACCTGTGTTTTTCCCAGTTTTTCTGGACTACAAAAGAAGATGAAAGTCTTTATTTTCCAAGGACAGATATATGCAAAAAACCCTAAGAAAGAAGAGCACCTGACAGATTAAATTTGATAGTTTATACACACCAGCTGCATAAAGATACTTAATAATGAAGAAACTCAAAAAAAAAAAAAAAAGACCTTTACAAAAATTAGCCTGGCATGGTGGTGGGTGCCTGTAGTCCCAGCAACTTAGAAGGCTGAGGCAGGAGAATCGCTTGAACCTAGGAGGCGGAGGTTGCAGTGAGCCAAGATCGCACCACTGCATTCCAAGCTGGGCAACAGAGTGAGATCCTGTTTCAAAAACAATAATAATAAAATAAAATAACAAAGAAAAAAAATAATTAACTCTATAGTAAAAAAAAAAAAAAAAAAAAATCTGTCAGAGAGCACTTACCCAAGTGAATCATAAACATCAACAGCAGTACGACAAATTTTTATGATGTGCTGATACACACAGAAGAACACAGCATCACTGCTGAAATACTGTTCCCAAAAAGTAAATTATAGGCTGGTCGGCAGTGGTGGCTCCCAGCATGCCAACAAGAGTGAAAATCCATCTCAAAAGAAAAAGTAAATTACAGGCTGAATGTAACTAAACAGAAACATCAGTTTTATGCAAACTTCAAGATACAGATATTTCCCATTTTCTGTAATTTTTAGTAGTGATTTTAAGGAGTCTTTTTTGAGCACCCTAGAGAGTAGTTATCTCCTGATAATTATCTTCTGAACTTTCTGGGTAATAAATCTCATCTTTTTTTCTTGAGATAGAGTCTCACTGTGTCACCCAGTGCAGTGGCATAATCGCGCCTCAGTGCAACCTCCACCTCCTGGGTTCAAGCAATTCTCCTGTCTCAGCCTATCGAGTAGCTGGGATTACAGGCGTGCACCACCATGCCTGGCTGATTTTTGTATTCTTAGGAGAGACAGGGTTTCGCCATGTTGGCCAGGCTGGTTTTGAACTTCTAACCTCAGGTGATCCACCCTGCTCGGCCTCCCAAACTGCTGGGATTACAGGCATATGCCACTGCGCCCAGCCCTCATCTTGTTTAAATAAGCATGTCCTTAATCCCATTCTGCTTAGTGCTAATGGTGAACACAAATGGAGCCTCAACATTACCTGCTCTCCATCTTTACTAAGGATTCCAGCTTTTCCCCAACAGAAATCTTCAGTATCCCCACCACCTCATGTTCAACAGCCACAAAGGATACATTTTTAATACTGCAGATCATAAGTGCTAGTTGAATCCTGCATAGCCAACAATGATGTTGAGAATTTAGAGAAGGTTCTAAAAAGAAATATTTTTCAGAGACCCTTGACTATCAATGAAGTTTTTAAAAGTAGTTAAAACAAACTCATTAGGGAGGAAAAACACAAGTAACGGTTTGCAAGTACTAAATGGATGGAATTCCAGAAGGCAGAGTAGAGACAGCTCTTGATCTGAGACATGTTTAGCTTTAAAAAAAAGGCATATTTTTTTCCCTATCTCCTCCTTCTCTGGGACACCTTTTCAGTTGAGATTCTCCGGACAAATTACACCTGTATCTTGATGTAAGCACAAAGTGTCAGCACACCACCTGTTTACCTGCTACCTCCACACCCACGGGCAGAAGTACCAAGACCCACTGAAAAAGTCCACCCACTTCTGTCCTTTATAACATGAAAAACTCAGGAACAATTAGTTGCTCCATGGTGATGGCTCTGTGCCTGTTTTCGGTGCCCTTCCCTGCCACAGATACCAACCGTCCTGCTACGTGGCTAAAAATATGGAGCCCACACTGCGTACGCAAACCAAACAGGCCAGGACCTATGATCATACAGCAGAAAACAAATTCAGGCAGACTCATCAGGTGTATCTTCAGCACCTCATATGCGCCAGTTCTGGCCACCTTAGAGTCACGCTGGGGCCATAATTTAAAGCAGCATGGAGTATTAAGCAATGAAAGAACCCATGGAAAGGGCATGAGCAAGATATTTCCATGAATTGGCAATGTAATTTGAGTATCCACATCTAAGTAATCCACATTACTTACAATGGCAGAAACTGTAATAACTTTTGCACCAAACTAATAGAACCCTGGGTTTTTAACCACTTAGCTAAGCATTGCCTCTCAAGCTTTAATGAGCTTATAAACCACTTGGTAATTTTAGTCCCTCTCTATGTAATGTGATTCTGCAGGTTTTCAAAGGGTCCATGAATGTGTGTTTTAAATAAGTCCCCTGTCAATGCTGATGATGCTCCCCATAGGCTCATCATTAGCATTTGTTAGAGAAGCAGGCACAGTACAGAGTCCCTTACACTTGGCACTCTTGTCACAACACAAATACTTCTGGCACAAATGAAGACAACCAATCTCCATCCTAAAGTATCAAATTCTTTGCTGGTTCTTTAAAGTTTACAGAGGCAACAAAAGGTAGCAGTGCCTGAATAAGCCTGCATTTGGAAAACATATACACATGTACTAATGCAATGTTTACTAAGCAGGTACTATGTGCTCAAGAGTATGTTGCAGAGCACTGCGCTAGAAATAACACATTATGTGATTTAATCCTCATAACACACTGGGAGTTGGTACTAAGTGTTTAATAATTCCCAGCATTAGGCGAAGGGCCCAGTATATGTATTTCACCTTCTGTTTCTGTTCTTGGTTTTTTAAAGAAAATGTATAGAATAAAAGCTAAATGTACACAAATTACCTGAAAAGAGAAAAGTTTAATGCAGTTTACAGAAACTTTTATTGTATATATATATATATATTTGTGTGACTAGTGGAGCAACTACTGAATCTGCAGGAATAGAAAACAAGATGCCAAATGGAATCTGCAAGCACTGATTTAATAGAAAATTTAAAAATTAAGACCTTAAAATATATACTTTACTTTTCCCATTTATCTCCTTTGGGGTGCAGAAAATTGTGAGCACCAGCCTTAGAAAGGCAGCAGGATTCACCAGCCAAAACTCTCATCTCTTCCAATCAGTTCTGTAAGGCAAGACTCCAGAGTGGGGCCAAATCTAAATAAGACCCCCAAATAGAATGAATCTGAACAGAACTGGGGTAGGGAGTGGACCTTACGTAGAATTCTGTTCTCTGTGCCACTGGGGTAATTCCAGTTCTGTTTTCCTAAGTTTGCCTAAGAGAAACTTAAATCTCTGAGTCTGTATAATTTTTTTTTAGCCACTGCCCTGTCGATTACATAATGCATATTAATAAGCAATTTAAATAATTAAGGTTCTCTAGGGTAATTATTATAAGATAAATATGTATTCTTAGCAGGTAATAGAAACGCATATAATAATCCTTCTGTTCATAAATATCCCTCCAGGTGATGACATAAGTTACTACAATATAAAGAAAGTGGCCCAAAAAAAACGCAAGGTTTTTTGCACACATCTGTTCAATGAATCAACCATATGATGCTTAATTCAACCCTTTATTCAGTTGCTAGTTTAGACTAAAAGTTTCTGGATGGTTCCTGGATGACTGCTTCATCTATTTTTCTAATGGCCATGGAAAATAAAAGCAATTAGTTGATTTGTTTGAGTCTCCAGACATCCTGGTTGTTTTTCACCCAAGCACCAGAAAACTAGAGAAACATTCATCTGGGTACCCACCAAAGTCATCTCTTGTGTGAGGCGAGGAGAAGACACAAGATAACTCAATTTTTTACTCTGAGACAGAAGCAGAATTAGCCACTTTTCTTACCCTGGCACAATTCTGCTCTGGGCATCCTCAAATGTCTCAAAGATGCCCAGCTGATTGTGAGAGTTCCCAGTGACCCTGGGCTGATGGCCCAGTGATAAGCCAGGCAGGAGAGACTCAGGCTACTTCTAAATAAAAAATTAAACTGCCCTGGAGAAGCTCCAGAACCTGGATCACCTGTTCTGATTTACCTAGCTCTTAGGTAAGAGGAAGAACAGGAATAGTCTCCTCCAGTCCCACATTTTACAGGTAGGTATAGTTGTGGTTATGGCTCTGGATACATTATCACCTTGATCTCTCACTCTGAAGATGCTTGTTCACACTCACATATTCTACCATCAGATTCTATTTAGACCTGGTGCCCCTCACATAACTGTAGCAGGTAGCACTGGACAAGATCTGAGAAGCTGAAAAAGTCACATTCTCAGAGGGGAACTTTAAGATGTCTATGTTGACATCTCACAATGCAGAAAATGTCTCTTGTTGGTTTTCCCTACATTCTCAATTCAAAGTCTGGCCTTATCTTGTAAATTCCAGGAAGAGGCCAGACCTTATTTGCAGATTCTAGGTGGGATCAACCTGGCTCTTCATTCTTGGGTGTTACAGCACGCAGAGTACAATCAAAGGAACGATCCCCTTATAGAGGCTGCTTTAACACACTGAAAGATATGTCTACCTAAAAGAAAAAAAAGCTAAGGCAACATGAATATAAGTAGACAGTTTATTTGGGCAAAGCTTGAGGATTGTAACTTGGGAGCAAATCTTCAGGTTGCCTGTCATCTACACTTTGATTAGGAACAGTTACAAGTCCATCTGAAAAGGCAAAAAAAGAGGGACAGAGAGATGACTGATATATAAAGTTGTTTACGAGAAATTTTTATTATATTTACAGAAATGACATTGATTATTAATTGGACATACATCATTAAAATTTAGAGTATGGGTTATAGTGTCCAGTGTGGCATTATTAATTTATAGTTACTGGTGGCAATAGCTAACAGTTTTAAGAGATTAAAAAAAACCTCTTCGTTCAGGGCCAGGTGCAGTGGCTCATGCCCGTAATTTTCCAGCACTTTGGGAGGCCAAGGTGGGTCGATCACCTGAGGTCAGGAGTTCAACACCAGCCTGGCCAACATGGTGAAACCCCTTCTCTACCAAAAATACAAAAATTAGCCAGCTGTTATGGCACATGCCTGTAATCTCAGCTACTTGGGAAGCTGAGGCAGGAGAATCCCTTGAACCTGGGAGGCGGAGGTTGCAGTGAGCAGAGATCGCATCACTGCACTCCAGCCTTGGTGACAGAGCAACACTCCATCTCAAAGAAAAACAAAACAAAACAAAACAAACATAGTTCAAAGATGGGAGAAACACAAAATTGTATTGTCATTTTAATGTCTCTATGAGTTTGACAACTAAAAGGACTTGCATTCCTCAGATGAAAGGTTTTTTTGGTTCCCAAATCTCAAGACCTAGATTCAGAATTTGGAGCTGCAGCAGGTGTTACCTGCACATTTGTGGGTATCTTAGCAATAAGAGGACAGGGAAAGTGGAGATTCTCATGTCTACATATCTACTCAACACTCACATGTTACTCCAGGTTTCTGGGTACCCTGGTCTCTGAATCAGTTTCAGGTCTGAAGATACAAGAGTCACTGAAAGAGGTGAAATGGTTGATTGCTCTCCTGTGAAGTTTGTAGAAATCTGTGAGTTGACTGGAAGCCTGAGAGGAAAATTCCCCTGTAGAGAAAAGCTTGGTTGGCATCTTATGTGTTTATATCATGTCTGCTAATTCTAGACAGTGTGTGGAAAATATAATTTAAAGAAAAATTTTCTCCAGCCCCAGGAAACTACAAAATGATTGAACAGAAAGAAAACTGTTTTATTGAACAATTTAACCTGAATGTGACACACATCATAGTCAATCTGCTCAAGAGACTGCCAAGACAGAAAGACAGTCACCATAGTTGGTCCACAAGTAGAAAAATTTACAGCACCATGTCATACGTAGTTCATCCTAAATTCACCTGGCAACTGGCAAGGCCATCGGTGTATGCTTATTGGTTATATTCAATGACAAAATAAACTTTTCTCATCTTCATAACAGGAGGTAATTCTGCAACATGAAGCCAGGTGCCTGCTGAAGGTAGGCTCCCACTCTCCTACAGAAATGGTTGAATAGGGTATCTTTTCGTCTATTAATATTTTAAAGCAGGCCGGGCACGGTGGCTCACGCCTGTAATCCCAGCACTTTGGGAGGCCAAGGCGGGTAGTTCATGAGGTCAGGAGATCGAGACCATCCTGGCTAACACGGTGAAACCCTGTCTCTACTAAAAAAAATACAAAAAATTAGCCGGGCATGGTGGGAGGCGCCTGTAGGCCCAGCTACTTGGGAGGCTGAGGCAGAAGAGTGGCATGAACCCGGGAGGTGGAGTTTGCAGTGAGCTGAGATTGCACCGCTGCACTCCAGCCTGGGTGACAGAGTGACAGTCCTTCTCAAAAAAAAAAAAACAAAAAAAACAAAAAATTTTAAAGCCGTGACTCTTTAACTGCTTTAGCACTGGGTTAGAGCACCCTGCTTGCCCTCTCCTGATGGCCAGTGTCCTCTCTTGACTCCTACCATCAGCCATTGACACACAGCCCACAACACAAAGCTCACAGGTGGCAGCTAGTATCTTACATGAACCCCAATTGCCACAGCAGCACTCCAGTGTCACATCAGACAGTGAAGCCTGAGCTGCAGGAGGAGAGTCTGCAGGCCTCCTGGGTGAAACCGCATCTTCACAATAATGAAAATGGGAGCAGTGTTTCAGCCTCAGCTTCTATTTATAATGGTGACATGAAAAAAATACTGCTGATTTCCAGCATGAGTCGGGATAGAGATAGATCTGAGTTCTCTCTGTGACAGCCCACCTCATTCACAGATACCATGGGATATTAATAGGGCTTCTGAACAGAAACCCAAAGCATTCGAGCAAAAAACAGCTCTCCATCTGAGCAAGATTTTATCGAGAAAAAATAAAAAGTTAAAAGCATCTTTAAAAACAAAACTCAGATGAGATATGATATTGATCAAGTCCACCAGAAAATATTCCCCTAAAAAAAAATTTAT